>NW_026934206.1:0-11353 GCF_032062105.1 Saccostrea cuccullata | reverse complement strand
TAGGTATTCATCAGTACAGTTTCTGTTATAAACTGATTCATATCCAATGCTTGAATAATATTCATTCTCAGAAAAGGATGGTTTCTTGTCTGCAAAATGATTGATGTCAGTTGACGAATGATTTCCGACCACTGTTAAATACTTGTTTGACGTTTCTTGATGAGACTTATTCATATCGAATATTATTTTCCGTACAATTTCCAATGACAAAACAAAAATATCATATATCAACTTTGAAGATTCTGTCTTTGTAGATAAATGTTTTTATTTGAAGGATCCTTCACACATACAGCGACAAAAATAAATTTTACTTCCGTTTTGTGTACTCTGTGCATCGACTTTTTGAATAGGGACCGCTTTTAAACCATAGAATTAAAGAAAGGTGATAAATGTAGGGTCGTGTGAACGCTTTAAAGTTCATTGTTAACTATTCTTTATTATTAATATACCGAAGCAAAATGCGTTTCATTCCAAGTAATAACAATGCTAACACCTTATTTTGTGACATGATCAGTCATTTATAAAATTAGTGTATTTATAGGACTCTCTGTTACCCTTGCAGTTTGGCAGGCTTACGTTTAATGTTTTATTATTTTGCAATATTGTTGTTATAACTTTGAAAGTATATTTTCTGTGCAATTAAAATCTTACGATTGTTTCATTTTTAAAATGTTATTTTACTAGGAAAAAAAAACATTCATTGTAACCTAAAAACGAAGTTTTATGAGAAACACGATGACTTTAACTCAATTGTTAGCTTTCTTACTCATGTAGCAAACTACCTTCATCACATACGAGGGAAGTTCAATAAATAATGTCATCGGGGCTCGGGAAGAAACAAAAACGCTTTTCTATAATTTAGTCTTTATGATTTAACTAAAATATTCTCTTTTAATTAAAATACGTGTCCGTAACATTTGTATTAAATTTCTAATTGTTTTTAGAATACATTTTTGAGCATGGCCCTTCGTATGCTGGAATATGGCAGATCCTATGATTTGCTGTACTTGTTTTTTTCTTTCTGATAGTTGTTTTTCTAAGTTTGGGAAATGAAACAAGTCAAAAGTTGAACGATTTGGCAAATTTTGTTGGTGTGACAAAACATTAACCTTCTGATTACCCCCCAAACTCATGTACTCTTAATGGCTTGTTGGTTTGGACACTGTCATGAAGAAACTTAATGTAGTGAATTCCTCATTGTGTTTTCTTCCTCTCATAAGCCCTTCAGTTTTTTAGCAAAAATTTCTTTAATAGACTCCTCCAGAAATTGAACTTCCTCCCCGAATATGAATTTGAACAACAAGACCGCTAATATTTTTTAAAAAATAGCATATAAAACTGTTGTTGTCCTCTTGCAAGCCTTTGCTCTTCTTAGGTCTTTGCATTTTTGTCAAGTGCAACTTATTGTTAATTTGTTTGCAGGGTTTCATTATCTGTTTGAATTTCAGACAAACGTGGATAAGTACAGTTTTTGATTTGTTTTAAAAATAATTGTTTAGATTTTCCTACACGCTGTCGTTTTCACTCATTTTTCAAAATATAGGGTGACCTTTGAGTATTAAACATTTTTACTACCAAATGTTTCTTTAAATAGTGTGAACTACCCCCTCAAACGAAGATGGACTGTTGAACAAAACTGGAAACCTATCATATTTAGTGATGAATCTCAAGTGGTTATAGGGCAAAATAATCATGTGTATGTCTGGAGATCCGCCCAGGAATCGTACCGTCCGGAGTGCATGTATGGAATTTCAAAACCCAAAGTTTCCGTAATGATATGGGGATGCATCAGCTGGTATGGTCCAGGGACTTTATGCAAGGTACAAGGTAACATTAATGCCGATAAATATATAAATATCATTGACAACCACCTATGGCCTGTTATTGCCCGACATTTCCTTGCAAACAACTACGTTTTTCAAGACGACAATGTGCCGGTACATAGAGCTCGTGTTGTAGAGGAATATAAACGTGCAAATAATATTCGAGGTATGGTGTGGCCAGCCCAGAGTCCGGACATTAATATCATTGAAAACTGTTGGCATAGAATTAAAAGACAGATCCAAAATCACGCCGGAGATATTACCACCCCTGATCAGCTGTTCGATGTTATTTTACACACTTGGCAGAATTTCACCATAGAATATATTCAAAACCTTTATAAATCCATCCCAAAACGCATCATGGCATGTATACGATCCAAGGGACATTTAACAAAGTACTAAAGGTAAGCGTTTGTTTTGTTTTTGTTGTATTTGGGTGACTTTTATGTTGCAAGCGCGATAACTCTCAAATCACGTCCGCCATTTTTCCGCGAATACTTATGGCACGACGCTGTATATATTACAATGTTTGTTTTCAGTGTAAAACATTGACATCAGTATGGCTGTCTGCAGCTATATACCTTTACCACATTAATATACATTGCAGCATGACAGTATACCATATAATTTATGTAATATGTATTGGGAAATATCTTGAGATTCATTAGCATGTCTGTAGATGTTTATTCAGCCAATAACCCTCGGCTCAGGTGAGCCAAAAGTCATTTGGATGCAATACATGGATGTGTAAAATATTGACGGATATGCTGATACATAGACTTGCTCAAGTCTCTATGTTTTCGTGCTCTCTTTCATACTTTTTGATAATGTCAAACATGCGAGTAGATCTATGTTTGATAACATTTAACTATGACAGAGAGCAGAGGACAGCAACACAAATAAGAACAAAGTATTTAGAAAATATATTTTTGAAAAAAAATAAACAATAAAAACATAAAGACTTGAGCAACTCTAGCTGATACAGCTCATCCCAATTTCTTAAAATAAAATCTTTAATTTATCTTCTGCGCTCCTTTCTCTAATTTTTCTAACTTTGATATACTTGTCTAAAATACTTAATATGAAAGTATTTGAAGTACAAAACCCTCCCTATTCTCTTCTGAATATGTACAGGATCCTTGGTGCCGAGAACCGAACACGCATTTATTTATTTTCAGATTTACCATCGCCAGACACTAGAAAGTCATTTTTTTCTTCCTGGGATTGGAACAAGCAGTTGATATTATCTTTTGGGTATAAGTGGTTCTTTTCGGACACAATAATTAATTCTTATAGATTTTTGTAGTCTTAAATTTTTTTTCTTCACATTTATTCATCAATATAATTCAATTGTGTTATTTTTATATTTCATAATTATTAAAAATTTAAATATACATGTACATGAGTAACTTTCGAAAAAAATAGAAATTTGCGACATTTTATCTACCTTTGCGTATCTTAGTACAATGAACCAGTGGTTATTTTTGACAGCATTGACAACAAAATAATTATGCTTTTGTCTGTGTTACACTCTAAGAAAAAAAGGACAGTCTCCACCTCCAGTTGTTGGATCGAACCCATCACGTAAGGCCAACAATAAAAAATGATTTGTGTGATGTACTCCGACCAACCCATCAAAATCGCCCCCCACCCAATCATTATTTTCAGCACTTTGAAGTTTTAATTAATTTAGTTTCATTAGAAATAGAGATTGTTTCATTTTAAGCTAAGGTATATAATTTCTCTTATATGCTTTTAGATTGAAAATTTTCATAGCAATAAATATTAAATCTGTCTAGTAACCCAGTTTGTATTGAAAACATCAATATTTCTGAGGTTTTTTTTAAATTATCAATTTGATCAATACTATTAAAGTGACAATACGGCGCATCTCTTCAAAAACAGACTTGTTAAAATCTTCCTATAGGATCTGGAATTTTTTCATACTCATAAATGTATACACTTTCAGAAAATTACAAGTTTCATAAGTAAATAATTCTGATCATATCATTAAAATTAATAAATATTTATGGTACATAAATATATACATGTACATCGCAACGAGTTCGAGCTTCCATATTCCATGCTATACACGCATGCGTAGTTTTCATAAACAAAACAGCATGGTAAGAGAGGGAAGTCCGGTAGGCCTGCTACGTACATTGACAAAGTCGACCAAAACGAAAAACGAAACCAAAAATAGGGATTGAAATTAAAAAGATTTCCTGACAAAAATTTAGTTGGGAGATTAATATAATCATTGGATGGAGAAGAAACTGGATGTCGGCGACATTCACGTGGGGCACGCGAAGGTTCTACCCTCTACAGGTTTTTTGATACATGCTATCATTTCTCGTATCTCCATGGCTTTCAAAGAAAAAAATAAGTGTAAACCCAACATAAAAATGCTTATGACATATAAAAACCAGAAGTCTCTGTCGAGACTGAAGCTCTACTGGTTTGTACTTATAGCAAAGGAAGAGGAAAGTACTTAATACGCAGTTGGGAATTGAAACCTTACACTAGCAAAAAAGAGAATAATGATCCTTGAATTAGTTTCTTTATGTTCTTAGTGTAGTCTACTTGCATGCCACATTATATTATAATCAGACTAAAACTGTATTTGAAGTAGCATTTTGAGAGTAACAGAAATTGCTATCTTTATTAACCAAGGTAAAGATGTTCATTGAAGTCAAAAACGGATATAAAGAACTATGTACTGTAGATCACTTATTTTTCGCGACACCTTATTTTCGCGAGATAGTCATCGTCTCTTTATAAGCGAGACAAAATTTTCACGAATTGTGGTCATTACTCTATATAATCTTACGGAATTCTATTATACGCGAGAATGAAATTTTCGCGAGCATACCTTCTCGCGTAATTACGCGAAAATAAAGTTCTCGCGAATAAAAAGTGATTTACAGTACCTTAGTGTAGTCTACTTGTGTGCCAAGTTACATTGAAATCAGACCAAAACTGTAGGAGGAGTAGCATTTTGAAAGAATTTCATAGAAATTTCTATTTTTAGTAACAACGCAAACATCGTTCGTCGAAATCAAAAACCGATATACAGAATTATGTATCTTAGTGTAGTCTACTTGTGTGCCAAGTTATATTGCATTCAGACCAAAACTGTAGGAGGTGTAGCATTTTGAAAGAATTTTACAGAAATTTCTATTTTTAGTAACAACGCCAACACCGATCGTCGAAATCAAAAATCGATACACAGAATTCTGTATTTTAGTGTAGTCTACTTGTGTGCCAAGTTATATTGAAATCAAACCAAAACTGTAGGAGGAGTAGCATTTTGAAAGAATTTCATAGAAATTTCTATTTTTAGTAACAACGCCAACACCGATCGTCGAAATCAGAAATCGATACACAGAATTATGTACCTTAGTGTAGTCTACTTGTGTGCCAAGTTATATTGAAATCAGACCTAAACTGTAGGAGGAGTAGCATTTTGAAAGAATTTCATAGAAATTTCTATTTTTAGTAACAACGCCAACATCGTTCGTCGAAATCAAAAACCGATACACAGAATTATGTATCTTAGTGTAGTCTACTTGTGTGCCAAGTTATATAGCATTCAGACCAAAACTGTAGGAGGAGTAGCATTTTGAAAGAATTTTACAGAAATTTCTATTTTTAGTAGCAACGCCAACACCGTTCGTCGAAATCAAAAACCGATACACAGAATTATGTATCTTAGTGTAGTCTACTTGTGTGCCAAGTTATATTTAAATCAAACCAAAACTGTAGGAGGAGTAGCATTTTGAAAGAATTTCATAGAAATTTCTATTTTTAGTAACAACGCCAACACCGATCGTCGAAATCAAAAACCGATATACAGAATTATGTACCTTAGTGTAGTCTACTTGTGTGCCAAGTATATTGAAATCAGACCTAAACTGTAGGAGGAGTAGCATTTTGAAAGAATTTCATAGAAATTTCTATTTTTAGTAACAACGCCAACATCGTTCGTCGAAATCAAAAACCGATACACAGAATTATGTATCTTAGTGTAGTCTACTTCTATGCCAAGTAATATTGAAATCAGATCAAAACTGTAGGAGGAGTAGCATTTTGAAAAATTGTTTACAGACAGACAGACAGACAGACGGACAGACGGACGGACGCCGGACGCATTACTATCGCATAAGCTCTTCTGGTCTCTGACCAGTAGAGCTAATTATTGTCATTTGAAGTGCAAATTGTATTGAAACTGCAGAAAGGTATTTTATTTGACATTTTGTCCGATGACGTATGATTTGGTGGATTTTCCTTTCCTGCACCCCAATATACAAAACGTCAACATTTGTACTTAATCATGTTAAATTCGTCTGAATGCAGACTAAAATGTTAACTGTTATTAATTTACCGGAGAGTTTTAATATTTTTATTCTGAGAATTGCTTTTACTCAATATTTCATTATAATTGTAAACCCTACATTGTATGCACGTGCCATTTTAGAATTCACGTGGTACAAGTAAACATATCTAAGTTGTACCACCCTTGATTTTCCGGCAGATTCTAATTGCGTTAATTTTGTATGAGGACAGAATATTTTTTTCTCAAACTGCTGACTTCAACTTTTTACCTTATTCCCTAATGATATATTGGGTAAATTTGAATGAACAAGCACACGATTTGCAGCTATATAGTCGCTTTAAGCCAAAAAAATACCTACCTACCCACCTTGAAAAATGTGGGTCGAGGTATATCCAACAACAATGTTTTTAATGATCGCCTAAAGACAAAAATCTAAACCGAATCGAGTCTAACCCCTGCGCCTCCTGATCGGCTGAAAAAAAAAAACTTTTGGAAAAGCATCCAAACTATAAAAAAAAAAAAAGGTGAACGATAAATTCAAATCAGATCGATTTTCATGTTGTTTTTTTTTTCTAATATTTTTACTTTTAAATAATGTATTCATATCTTCTTGAAATATTTTCCGAAGCATATCCAATTAATTTTAAAAAATGTAGCAAACAAAATTAAGATATGGCGCATATTTTTTGCCAATCCTTCTTTAAAATTTCAATCAGAGCAACATATAATATTCAATAATTCAACAATGTTTTATCCTGGATTGTTTATTTCAAAGGACTTCATAGAGTAAAGAAATGTATATCTTATTTTATGAGCATTCTTGGCTCATAAAATAAGATATTAAAATTAGGTTTAGCCAATTTTTGTGCAAGAAATATTTTAACAGAAACATACTGTACAGATTACATAAGGATATATCTTGTTTAATCCCATACTCGCTTAATTAGAATTTAATTTCCAATACATGTAATTCACTTCCAAATGACAAGATCTAACACTTTCATCAGGAAATTGTTATCAATATTTCAAAATATCTCAGACAATTAATTTTTTTTTTAGAAAATAAATCTCAAAATATAATGAAGTGTTCCTAAAACAGGAAATTATTCAAACAGTCTTGCAAAGGAAATATTTCACAGTTCTAAAACAACTAATCACCATAATAATTTGCAAGTAAAGTCAATTGCAGAAAATATCAACCAATATATGAATATATATTGTGAATTCGCTAATTTTCATGGGGTCAAATTTTCGTGGTTTGAGGAAAAACTCTTGGTTCATGGATATTTGATTTCGTGGATGGAGGATTGTTTAGTTGTTAAGTATGTAACAGTCATTTTGCATTTCGTGGTGGACATAAATTCGTCGGTCTCTTCATACCTCGAAAACAACGAAAATTAAACCCCCACGAAAATTAGTGATTTCACAGTATATGAATTAAATATAAATAATTACCAAATTAAATGTGTTGGAATAAGGAATTCAAACTTTGACATAAAATCATAATAAAATCAAATTTTGATGTGCTTTTATTATTTTTTTTAGGCACTGCTAAGGATGAATACATGTAAGAAACAGGTAAGGAGAATGTAAAGGGGCTTGGAAATTGTGTGAATTTTCATATAATATCAAACTAGCATGTTTCTAGTGTGTTTAAGTCCCAATGTTTAAAACTATGATTTTCTGGACGTGTTTGGCACACATCCTTGTACTTTTCAATTGCAAAGCATAATTTATTGCTTATATTATGAAAAGGTGGAAAATGAATATAATAAAAACTTTAATCCAGAAAAGTTATAATAGAATTGTTAGAAAAGAGACACACTGGTTGTCAGTTCGTCTTTAGTGACATTTGTCGTGTCAACAACTTGAACACATATGGTAAAGCACAAACAATAGTTAACAGTAATAGAGCTCATGTCAATTTAAAACAGAAGTTTAACCTTATATTATGTTATTGAATTTTTGCATGTAAATACAATTCCTTACACTCACTTATTTTCATGTAAAATAAAATTAAAAATGGAAACAAACGGACGATGAAAATCTGTCCATCCCTTATTAGCTCATGCTGTGCAAATTAAATCACTTTTGAGCATTTTTAAACCAAAGACGTAAGGCAGCTGTAGTGATTCTGAAATTCACCTTGGTTTTTTCAATTTATTTCCCCGAGATTTGAATTAATTGTTATGATATTAAGTAACTCCAAACAGTCTCTACGAGGAGACTGCTAGTTGCGATTGAACGTCATCCGAAGATAAATGATCATTATAGCGAAGCTTCATTTTCCCGAAAAGAAAAATCGCGAAGTATAGTATTGAAAAAAATAGTGAGATACTAAAAAATATGAAAATACCAGTTTTAAGGCCTGAAATGTATTTAAAATGCTTATTTGACGTAAAGTAATTACTAGTGCATATAGAACGACTAGACTGAGGGTTCCTCTCGCTTGATGTGTATTACCGCCAATTCTCTTGGTGGTGAGGTGATATGTGGTAGTTTCGATTCCATTATCTGGTGCTTGGGTAGTTTCTTGGATTCCTTTTGCCGGGGAAACTGTTGATGCCTTATCTGAATTATAAATTTTGATTTTTCGAGTTTTTCTTAATGTTTTATTTTTCGTTTTGAAAATGAAATGTAAAACACTTTTTTGACATTATTAAATATGTTGAATTCTTACCTAGTTGACATTTGCTGCCTTTACATGTGCATCCAGTAGCAGGGTCACATGTCATGGGTGGTTCACAAGCACATCGATTCCCACAAAATCTGCCATACCATCCAGAGAGACATTTCACTCCACACTTTTCTCCCATCGAGCCTGATGGACATTCTAAGCATCATATTAAAAATAAATTTATAGTTCATTTGTGAATGACGAATAATAGTAGTTATCATTCAAATTTAAAATAAAACTTCTTGAAAGGACGTTAAACAAACAAACAAACAGACAGACCTTCACACTCGTTTCCATTTAGCCTGTAGTTAGGACAGCAGTGTACTTTATCAGTTGTTCTATTAGATACAATTATAAAATTATTTTGTTTTGAGTTGTTTTGGAAATAGATTTTTAATCGAAAATAGTAAAATATGTATTTTTACAGTTTAAAAAGATTTATTTTTTTAATGCCGTACCCATTTTGTGGACATTCACCAGCACTGATAGCCCTTGCTTGTAATTTTCCGAACAAAAAGTGGTGTAGAACAAGTGTAAAGATAATATGTATGAACGTTGCCATAATCTATGTACATGTACATCCGTTAGAAAAACTTTTAGATCTAGGCATTAATTGCGTATGAATCTGGCATATCCATGCATCCATAATCAAAATTAACGGAGCATTTTCACCAGATATACAACTGATGCTATAAGTTACAAGGAAGTCTATTGAAGTAATAAGTTCAAGTGAACTTTTTCTATATTTTCCGGATATTGCCTATATCAAGCATTTATCCAAGCCTTTGATGTGATACTACTTAAATGTAGATATATTAATTCTAGCATCATTTTTTAAAAGAATTATTCGAGTGTCATCAAAACCATAGATTCAATGTAGAAGCACAATAGTTTTTAAAAAGGTGTATTCAACATTTTACCCAAAGAAAACAATTACCAACAGCAAAACTGGTGTAAAGCATCAAATCAGCCGCAAACAAATTTTTGCATTTCAAAAAGCAATTTCACAATTTTACAAGAGAGGCCTACATCTTCAATTTTGATCACTATCACACTTCGGCATTCTTTTTAGGATACACAGCATTAATCGAACATATGTTGTTTTACGTCCCATTTGAAAATTTGTCACACTATACAGTATAAAATGTAAAATATTTCAAATTAAGAATACTACATGGCACTTAGACCGTATGGAATTGAGATGCTGATACTTTTTTTTCGAAAAATAATATACACGGTTCTTTTTGATCAAACGACGGTTTATGAAGGTTTCAAAACGGTTTCATTAAGGTACGCGGTTTCCCCACTGCGGAAACAATCACGAATAAACGCGGTGCTTTGTTTTGAAATCGTTCAATGTAACAATCAGACCAAGGACGACCAAGACATTCATACGGTCAACTTACATTTTTCACGGAGTACGTATATGTACGGACATACGAACAATAACGATGACTTTCCTGAGATCACTCTACACGCATTGCAAGGATTCGGGAAAATCACGTGATCAGAACGCATCAGCATCAAGACATTTTTAAAGGTAGTACTAAAGATACATGCTCATTAGCAATACCCCAGCTCTGATGCGAATGTACACAGTCATGTTGATACACAAGTTCAGTTACAGGCAGATGTATGGATAAATAGGATGTGTTACAACGCAACCTGGATTAAACCTGGATTATTACATTTTGCGTCGAAATCAACGCAGAATGTAATAACGCAAAATGTAACAACACACTTTTGAGGATTATTACATTTCGCGTTATTACATTTTGCGTCGAGATCAACGCAAAATGTAATAACATGATTTTTGGATTATACATTTTGCGTCAAGATTTAGCAAAAGGCAAGAACGTAAAATGTAATAACACACTTTTTAGTCAGCCAGATTGAGTATGATTTTCAACAGAGTAGTGGCCGATGAAAAGAGAATAAAACAAAAGGGAAAAAAAGAGGTATATGCAATTTCTTACAATTAATGAATTTTATGATATATTGATTTAATTAACTTGTTGGGGGAGGGGGGAATTGACCAGTGTGCTTTTGCTTTTTTTTTTATAGCCAAATGGAATACTGTCCTACCCTTGTTGTGGACATTCACCAGCTGGGATAGTCCTTGCATGTAATTTTCCGAACAAAAAAGATGAATATATTATGGCAACGTTCATACAGGTTATCTTTACAGTTGTTCTTTTAGAAGGCTGAAAGGCAGAATGTTGTCCTTAATTGTCATAAATTGATCATTTACCTTACTTCATTAAAACAGAGAAAAAATATTCGAACTACCGAGAATTAGGTCGCCGTCGTTAACCCTACACCATTTTTTCCATGCAATTTTCATGCATTACCTTAATTTTTCCGCACTTGTCATCTGTTGCACTCTATCTTAGAGCAACGTTTAAAAATATAACTGCTTTTGGTCATCCTCACAATATTTGAGGGACTGTTGAGCGTCCGTCTCGAGAGATCAGCTCCATTTTCAAATTCGATTAGCCTCTTAGTTCAATCGGGTCA
>NW_026934205.1:0-11428 GCF_032062105.1 Saccostrea cuccullata | reverse complement strand
TTGCTGTTAGCAACAACTCTTAATAGCTCTTAACTTCGGCTATTTTCGCGTCGCCGATATTGAACGATGATTATTAATTGTGACGTAACAGACAAGTGACGTTGCGGTCTAACAATTCTTATGTAAGACCGGTCAATAGTGAAATTGTTAGACCGACGTAATAAACATTTCTTTTGTTGGACTTTTTATTAGTAACAAATATATAGAAGGATATTTATAAGGGTATAACAAAAATTATTATTCATGTGAAATATCACAAAATTTGCTTGGTGTACTCTTGAGATAAAGAAACAAACGTGATTTCAAATTTAACATAGAAATCTCCATAGGCAATTTTAAGGAACTTATAAAACCGGAAGTAATCTTCATATACATACCAAAATTGAAACATAGAACGCATATTACACTTCAAACAGATTGACAAAGGGAGATAACTCTTGCATCTTTATTTTTAAATTTACTTAAAAATACGTAAATTCAGGTCTCTACAAAACCCATAAGGGATCAAAAAATGACCCCACGGACCATTATTTTTAAATTGCCCTTGTTACGCTTAACTCAAAACCGAAATCAGTTTGAAGATCTATGGACAAATAAAAAAGTAATAAACAAAAAACTATTTTCTGTACTGACCCCTAAAATCCCTTTTATTTTAAGAAATTTTATTTTCATGACCTAAGCACCGAAAGGCAATGCTAAAGTAGTTTTTCATGTGAAATATTATGAGACTTCCTTGCTTCCCTTTGAAAATAAGGGACATCGTATGATATCAAATTTAACATGGAAATCTCCATAGGCAATTTTAAGGTACTTATAAAACCGGAAGTACTCTACATATCCATACCAAAATTGAAACATAGACTCTTCCACAGACTTTTTGACAGGGGATTTAATCTGTAGTTTGATGGGAGACTTGACTGGTAGTTTTGGCATCTTCTGTGGTGACTTTTCTTTCCTGTTAAGCAAATAATTAAGATCTGAATACAGTTTAAGCATAGAAAGAAAATAAAGTTAACCTTGCATGCAAATTTATTCAGCTTCCTATTTAAACTTAGTATCAACATTTGATTTATTTAAGCTTTGAGAGCAAATTAAGTTAACCTTGCATGCAATTTTATTTTTTCCAATCTTTTCAACTCAATATCAACACTTTTTTTCCTCCTCTATAACTTGAAAGCTTCTTACTTGAGATTATTCATTCTCTTCTTGAAGAACTTGGCAACAGGGCAGTTATTTCTCAAGCAGGCACACTCAACACAATAGGTACTAAAATGATTAAAGAATGAAGGTTGGTTAATACATCATTTCACTTAATAGAGCATCTTGCCTTTAACTAAATGTGTATATAACAATAGGCTCGTTTTTTTCTTACCAGTCTTTATAACTGTAGTCATACGGGATGGTAATTTCTGACCCCCTAGGAATCACCTTGGTTGAATATATGTAGAAATTCATCTGGCCATTCTGAATAACATGCCTCACCTAAAACAATTAAGACTCAATTTACATTGTTTTCAAATGAGATTCCAAATATTTTGAATGCAAAAAATCTTTCTGTTTGCATACTATAAACCAACTTTTATTCGCGTGCGAAAAATATTTGCTAGTTTCGCAACCAACTTTAAATTGCTAATATTAATCCCCCTGAACCATTTATTTTGCTTAAAATTTGTAGAGAGTGTTTCCTAAATTGTGATAATTAATTGTTGCGGATTGATTTTAAACTGTCAATTCATAAATAAAAGATGACACAAATAATATTTTGTTTATAGTACTCGTATGTAATTTATTACCTCAGCATTAGCTTTACATGATCGTCTTATAAAGCGAGCTATGTTCCCGTATGAAGTCGCATCTATACAGATGTCCATCCCATCATAATTCGAGTAGAACAACACAAATGGATTTAATCTGCAAGAAAAATATCACAGGTCAAGGTCTTATTCCAATTATTTAGAAGCAGTGAAATAGGTGAAGACCCATTTGTTCCAAATATTACATTACATCAGTTGGGGTTTCTCCTTATCCTTTAAATAAATATTCTAATTAATATTACATGTATTTCTAATTCATTCCTTGTGACTGACCGTTTATAGAAGTTATCTTTATTAAACTGGTCTCTATACATGACTTGTCCAATGTATTCTACAACTGGTTCTCCCTCTCCAATTGTCTCCATTGCCTCCAATCCCTAAAGAAAACAACAGGAACATTGTGTACATGTACCACAAACATACATCTTTGACTGATTTAATTATTAAAACCTTCAAGTAGTATATTAATAAAGTATAAGCAGAATTTTTAGCAAGGTTTCAATTTTGGCATTTCTAGTGAGGGGTACTAAATGGTTGCTAAATTAAATATCACTAACAATTAATGGTTTATCAGTTATTATAGCTTTTTTGTTAGCATTAGTGAGGTAAAAATGTAGGTTTGAGGGAATTTGATTTCCTGATTAGTGTAGTGTTGTATAAATTAAAAATTTTATCATTTCAATCTGACCATATACTAGGGGGTGCCTCCATATCACGAAAACACTGAAAATAAAACCCTATGAAAATAAGTGATATCACCGTACCTTGCGATTCTTGTTGACCTCTGTAACATGACATAACTGAACCCGCAGTTTGCCACCCACTCCATTCCCGTTATTGTCCGGAGGCTTAAAATGACAAAACAAAAATTAATGTTAAAATACTGAACATTATATTTGAGTAGATACTTTATCGAGAAATTTCACCTTAACAAGGTTCTGTTTGAAAGAGAGAGTGATTCCATTCTGAACGTAATTCAATATGTTACTTACATATACACCATTAATTTTGTCTGCCAAAAACGAGTGGAGAATATCTTGGGAGTACAAGTTCTCGTACACCTCTTCATACTTGTCCACCCAGGGGCTGAAATAACAAACAACAAATCAGTACAATATAAACAACTTCCCTGTACTATAGGAAGAGCCTGGCCTTATCTTACAGCCCAGTGTGTATTGTGGAGACACTTCAATTGTTGTTATATCATAACCCTTCACTTCAGCTCAAGGTCAATTGTAAAGAGATTACACTGGAAGTAGGTACAAGATAAATCTAAGTAGAGAGGAGATAATTTAACAGTTTGGGATGATTATTGTTTTCCTGTCTAATTGGTTTTGAATTGGAATTTTAGAAATAAACTAACAAAACTAATCACTATACACAGAGATAACATATTAAGATGTTTCAATATCACTTGATGAACTGGTATTCCAACAAGCTAAAAAAATTTCATTGAAAAAAATCCTCACTTGTTTAATCAGATAATCAAAGTAATACCGTAAATCTGGAAATTTTTACGTCGATTTTATTTTGCGAAATCGGGTCAAAATGGTGTTTATTAATTTTTACGTTTCAAAATTTTGCGAATTGCCACTGCTTTGTTGACATTTTCTTATTGGTAATTTATTTTAAACAATTTTGTTTTATTTTGCAAATTTAGCTATGATAATGTGAATAGGTTAATATTGTTAAAAAACCATGAGAATTACAAGTTTTTTAACAATACTGACTTTCTTCATATTATTATACCAATTCTTTGGTGCTTTAGTTGAAATAATTTCATTCAAATTAGAAAACATCTTTACATTTTACATTTTTTTTGGTTATTCAGTTTTGAATTCAATTTACTTCATGACTTTTTATATGTTTATACACAAATATTTAACCATGCATGTATTTAAGTCAATAGAGCACCTACATGTAAGTAGTGATGCAGGGATCCCCGGTTAGATTCTCAGTCCAGCCATACATGTTCCTCGTTTCCTGACACACAAGTATGCAACTTTATGTTCAGTTTGCTGTAGCAGATCTGGCTTGAACTTTCCTGAAATATTAATATGATCTTTGAGAAATTATTGACTTAAGAGAATGCTTCTATATGTATACAATAATACTGTATGTACATTATGGTGTTTAAATTAAAAATACAAGGACTAAAAATCATAAATTTAAATTTTTAATACAGGTATTAAAAATACCTCCTTACCACCCCCTTGAAAAAAAATTCTGGATTTTCCCTGGATACATGTGCAAGTGTAAATTGAAAGAAAAAAATACAAACCAACGGCTATTTTGGAGTTAATGTAAAAAGCACCCTTGACATTCCTCTTTCCAGGTGACACTTGATTTGGTCACATTATTTCAGCAGAGAAAGCTGAATACACTGTCTAGTTCATATAGCTTGCTTCACCTGTAGTATTAAATATTTCTTTTATAATCTATGAATATGATATCCGTTTATAATCAGGGCCCTTTTGAGCATAAAACAAATACATACATAAATTTATTACAGGTACATAAATATTACATAAGACTAAATAAAAATAGTCTTGTTTCCTGCTACCCGACTGACCCTATTTTTTGTCACTTGATCCTAAAGTTGTTTCTTTTTTTTTTAAAAAAGACAAAAGATTTGCAAGTAAATGTCCACTATCATTTATAAAAGGGGTTATAATAATTAAAAAGCATCTGTCATCTAAAGCAGAGAAAGTTTACACATTTCTGCATTTGAACAATTTAAGCAAAATATGTTTTTTTTTTTTTTCATTTTTTGATCCTAGTAACTAAACACCGCCTCGTGTGTTAGGCACAGATAAGTATGATTACTTTACATTTTTTACATCATGTTCTGACACCAGAAATGTCCGGTTTTATTCTTCTATTCTAGAAGTTACAGTCTGGTCATGAAATGTTTTGATTTTTAGCTAAATAAAACTACTTTAGAAGGGAAAAAATCTTCTATGAAGGTTATTGGTTAAATATACTGGTTGTACCAGACATGTGCGTAAACAAACAAGCACCATAGCCATGATCGATATACTAAGTCGTAAATATTCACCTTATGTATCTGACACGGACACAGCATACAAAAAATCTGTTCTGCAAAAATGTTACTTCTTCCGTAACACCAATTAACATCTGTAGGGTCATAGTCTTTAACATGTCTATACAGAATTGAGAAAACAACATCAGGCACTGATCGACACCGGTGTACCCACGTGGTGCTGAAGCGGACACTGGACAAGGAGTAGTTTCACCAAAATTATGTTCATGGTCGGCTTCAGTCTCACTTCTATTTTGATTCTCATGAAGATGCTTCAATTTCGTGAACCGTAAAGATTTATTACGTATGATAACTTTGTATTTTAAGTCGAGGAAATTTCTCGATCGCTTCGTCGGCCATCTTGTAGCATAGACAATAATGTGTAAATGGAAACTTTTATTTGACGGCGTTCCGGAATCCGGAAAAAAAGCACGTGCAAATATGCGAATTCTTTCTATCACGTGATTTCTATCGGTCTCTACCTTAAGTCAAATCTGAAAACTATTTGAAAATTCATTGAGAAATAAAAAAGTTATAGGCAAAGGTCTGTTTGCAATGTTGGCCCCTAAAAATCCCCTATTTTCAAAAATTTCAATTTCATAATTTGATGATGTCACAACAGTATCAAAGTCATTCTGCATACAAAATATTACAAGAAAATATTGAATACTTTAAGAGATAATGTTCCACGATTAATTTCAATTTAAAATAAAACTTTCAAGACCCATGAAACCGGAAGTTCTGTTCTGATTGATATGAAACTTACAATATATGTTCTACTAATGAGTTCTAACATATTTCTATGCTCAAAATAATTTTTGTAGCGTAATTGTGACTTTCAAAAATTTCATCCCCCCTTCTTCAATCTTTGAAGTCTTATATCTCGAAAAGTATTTGTGTTAAAAAATTACCTACGCGCAATTTTTTATTGGATTATGTCTCTAGAATTCATATCTCAAATTTGGGAGTGTAGACTCTAAAGTTCAAAATGTTTTCGGCTTCTTAAGAATTTTCAGTTTTCCTTTAGTAGAAACCGGAAGTGACTATTCCGGAAGTTGTTCTTGTTTCACGCACGAGAGATTTTGATTTGCTATTTAGTGGTTACAAAATAATATACCTATTCTTAAAGGTATCCCTAAATGCTGAACGATAGAAGTGTTCAGTATAATAATAATAATAATAATAATAATAATAAACTAGACCTTATTTTTGTCGTTCAACAAAAACGGAGGGCTTTTCGACCCCTTAAAAAGAAGAGTCTTATATTACACAGTAAAAATAAATATCAAATAATACAATATCGCACAAAGTTCTTTTGAGATCAATTCTGAAACGAAAACATAACAATTCTCTTTGTCCACCAGTGTCTACCTCAAAGAGAAATAACTCTTTTCATAAATATTTAAAACATACAAAATGTACTAAGATTTCAATCCAATTAAACTCCTATAAGGAGTCCAAAAGTGACCCCACGGACTGTAATTTTTTTAACTGTACTCCTTATGCTTAATGCAAAACCAGAATTAGTTTGAAAATTGGTTGAGAAATAAAAAAAAAGTTAAAGAGAAAAAGCTGTTTTCTGTACTTACCCATAAAGTCCCTTCTATTTAAGGGATTTTATTTCCATGAACTTACAAACTGTAGACAATGATTGAGTCATTATTCATGTGAAATATCACGAGAATTGCTTACTTCATTTTTGAGATATGGGACATTGTATGATTTCATATTTAACATAGAAATCTCCATAGACAATTTTAAGGGACTCATAAAACCGGAAGTACTCTTCATAAACATACCAAAATTGAAACATAGAGGAAATATTAGGTTCCAGAAAGGTGGACAACGGGAGATAACTGTTGCACAATTATTTTTGATACTACTGAAAAATACAATATTTCAGATCTCTAAAAGTCCTATAAGGGATCAAAAAGTGACCCCACGGACCAAAATTTTTTAAATGTCCTTCTTATGCTTAACTCAAAACCGAAATAAATTTGAAGATATGGGGCGAAATAAAAAAGTTACAGTCAAAAAACTGTTTTTCTATTCTGGCCCCTAAAATCCCTTTTATTTTTGGGAACTTTGTTTTCATGACCAAACCCCTTAAAGATAGTACAAAAATTATTATTCATGTGAAATATCACAAGAATTGCATGCTGTACTTTTGAAATAAAAAAACAAACGTGATTTCAAATTTAACATAGAAATCTCCATAGGGAATTTTAAGGATATTATAAAACCGGAAGTAATTTTCATATACATACCAAAATTGAAACATAAAAAGAATATTACACTATAAACAGATTGACAAAGGGAGATAACTCTTACACTATCATTTTATGAAAAAACTAAAAAATACAATATTTCAGGACTCTAAAACTCCTATAAGGGGTCAAAAAGTGACCCCACGGACCATAATTTTTAGACTGTCCTTTGTATGCTTAAGTCAAATCTGAAAACTGTTTGAAAATTCATTGAGAAATAAAAAAGTTACAGGGAATGGTCTGTTTTCAAAGTTGGCCCCTAGAAATCCCTTATTTTCCAAAATTTCAATTTCATACTTTAATGATGTCAGAAGTGTATCAAAGTCATTCTGTATACAAAATATAACAGGAAAATCTTGAATACTTTAGTAGAAAATGCGCCACGATTAATTTCATTTTAAAAGAAAACTTTTAAGGGTCATAAAACCGGAAGTTCTTTTCGGATTGACATGAAACTTTCAGTATATGTTCTACTAATTAGTTCTAACATATTTCTATGCTCAAAATAATTTTGGAGACGCAATTGTGACTTTCAAAAATTTCATCCCCCCTTCTTCAATGTTTGAAGTCTTATATCTCGAAAAGTATTTGTGTTCAAAAATTACGTACGCGTACTTTTTTATTGGATAATGTCTCTAGATATCAAATCTCAAATTTGGGTTTCTAGACACTAAAATTAAAAATGTTTTCGGCTCCTTAAGAATTTTCAGTTTTCCTTTAGTAGAAACCGGAAGTGACTATTCCGGAAGTTGTTCTTGTTTCACGCACGAGAGATTTTAATTTGCTATTTAGTGGTAACACAATAATATACCTATTCTTAAAGGTACTCCCTAAATGCTGAACGATAGAAGTGTTCAGTATAATAATAATAATAATAAACAAAACGAAAACAATAGGTCTTTTCGACAAAAGTCGAAAAGCCCTAATAATAAACAAAACGAAAACAATAGGTCTTTTCGACAAAAGTCGAAAAGCCCTAATAACCCAGAAGCTAGAAAAGTGGTATTGGATTTAAAGGAAACACTTGGCCTGGTTGATCCTTGGAGAATTAAGTATAATAATCGGAAGAGGTATACATGGTTTAAAAATAAACCAACTAAAAAAGCTAGACTAGATTATTTTTTGGTGTCAAATGAATTAATGGCACTTATCGATAAAGTTGACATAAGTCCGGGCTATAGATCAGACTATTTAATGATTGAACTTAGCATCTCATTAAGTAAATTTGAAAGAGGAAAGGGGTTCTGGAAATTTAATAACTCATTGCTTAATGATGGTTGATGTTGATAAAGTCAAAGAAACAATAAATACGGTTAAACAGAAATATGCTGCTCTCCCATATAAGCCTTCAGAAATTAAGAATATATCAGATGAAAATTTATGCTTGACTATAGATGATCAATTATTTTTTGAACAACTGTTATTAGAAATAAGGGGAGTAACAATTGCCTTATCATCTAGAAAAAAGAAGCTTACAGAAAATAAAAGAAAATCTCTCGAGGAAGAAATAATTAAACTAGAAAGTGATCTTAATGATAGTAGTGATTCTCCAGACACTTTTGAAAAATTAAAACAAGCACAAACCAAACTCGAAGAAATTAGAAAAGAATATATTAAAGGACTATTTGCTAGAACCAAGCTTAAATGGATAGAATATGGAGAGAAACCTACTAAATATTTTCTTAGTCTAGAGAAAAGAAATTATATAAATAAAACTGTAAATAAGCTTCTCACAGATAATGGTATTGTCACTGGACAGTCGGATATCCTATCCGAAATTGAAAGATTTTATAAGGCATTATACTCATGTGTGGGCAATAAGTTACACGATGTGGAATTGGAAAGCATTATTAATACTGAACATATTAATGTATTGGATAAAAACACCGCTACAGAACTTGAAGGTTTGATATCGAAAGAGGAAGCCCTTACAGCACTTAAAAATATGAAAAACAATAAAAGTCCTGGAAGTGACGGGTTTACTGTTGAATTCTTCAAATTTTTTTTGAAAGATTTGGGAACTTTTCTAGTCAGAACTCTTAATTATGGATTTATATCAGGGGAATTATCTTTGACCCAGAAGCAGTATTATTTCTATTCTCCCTAAGGGGGATAAGCCAAGAGAGTACCTTAAAAATTGGCGGCCTATTTCGTTACTAAATGTATCATATAAAATTGCCTCCTCATGTATTGCTAATAGAATAAAAAAGGTCTTGGACTTCTTAATTCATGACAATCAAAAGGGCTTTCTTCAGGGTAGATTTATAGGAGAAAATACTCGAGTTATTTATGATACAATCCATAATACTCTTGAAAAACAGATCCCAGGTATCTTATTACTTATTGATTTCGAAAAGGCATTTGATTCAATTTCATGGCGATTTATGTATAGGACCCTAAAGTTGTTTAATTTTGGCCCTGATATAATAAAATGGGTATCAGTTTTATACAACAAAGCTAGACTGTGTGTTTTACAAAATGGTATTTTTTCTAATTTCTTTTTAATTGGACGAGGTTGTCGCCAAGGAGATCCTGTATCCCCTTATTTATTTAATCTCTGTGTTGAAATTATGGGTATAATGATTAGACAAAACAAAAATATTAAAGGAATAAATATAGGAAAGGAAAAAGTTTGTTTACTCCAATATGCGGATGATACAGTACTGTTCTTAGATGGCTCAGAAAAAAAGTCTAAAAAGTGCACTTGACCTTCTTTTTCAATTTTCAAAATTTTCCGGTTTAAAGCCTAATATTAGTAAAACTAAAGCTATCTGGATTGGCTCAAAACTTGGTTCAAATGAAACACTGTGTGATAATACAGATCTAAGTTGGACTAATCAACCATTTACAATATTGGGTATCACTTACACTGCACATCTTAAAGAAATGGAACAACTGAACTTTGATAGCAAATTAGTTGGGATTCAAAAAGAAATAACACAGTGGTCTAAAAGACATATTACCCCATTAGGCAAAATAACAGTTGTTAAAAGTGTTTTACTGTCCAAACTTACTCACTTGTTCAGTGTTTTGCCTACACCAAGCGTACAGTGGATTAAAAAATTAGAAAAATTACTTTTTAAATTTATTTGGGGCAATAAACCTGATAAGATTAGCCGAAAAACATTACAGTCAGAGTTTTAAAAAGGTGGATGCAGAATGACTAATGTTGAAATTTTTATAAAATCTCTTAAACTTACTTGGTTTCGGAGAATACTTTCCACTAACGCAACACAGTGGGCAGTATTGTTTACAGAAATTACTGGTTGTAATGTCACACAGATGTGTCAGTTTGGGTCAGAATACATTAGACAAAAAGTAAAGTTAATTTCCAATCCTTTTTGGAGAGAAACACTCTCATATTTTACAGATTATATTAATATTTGATGTGGGTTTGAATGTTATTATTGTATTAGTAAAAAAATATATCTTTCAAACTTCAAGAAAAAAGTGTACCATTTTATTTAATGATTTATTATTGTACTTGAGTAATTATTTTGTTATAGAAAAAAAAGTATATGATGTTGAACAATTTGAAAAAAGATGGTCTAATTGGAAATGTCTTTTTCAAAGTAATGACTAAGCATTGGAGTTTTATACTATTGTTATATTGACTGATATTTATTTAATGACTAAGCATTGGAGTTTTATACTGTTGCTATACTGACTGATATTTATTTCACCCCCCTTCCACATGTAATATTGTGTGAGTCTCACTCTGTATGTAAGTGTGTGTACGTCTGTATGTGAGTGTGTCATTAACTACATTTAAATGTTTGCTTCTGAACATATATGTAATGTGTTGTTTCTGTAAATAAAAAAAAAAAAAAATAAATAAATAAATTGCTAGCGTCTGTATAAAGATGTAGGGTTTTGGAAGTGTATATTTCCCCAGAATAGAAAAGTGCTTTACCATTAAAATGTTCTAGAAAAATAGACCGATTGTAGGTCTGCCCTAGCCTCAGCATTTAACCTGCGGTGGTGATAAGACTTTTTAATACCCTTAGTTAGGTCAATGATTCTACGAAGAAATGTTCTTCCAGGTGGCACTACTGAGCAGGCGAAATTTTAACAGGCCAATGAGGGACTGTAACTCATGTAGGGTAGCAGTACGCTTTCTTTTAAAAATACTTATTGTATCTTTCAGGCGATGTAGTTTGTCTTCTGGAAGTCTTATCTCAAATTTGATGGAATCTATTTCTAAGCCCATAAAGGTCAGTGTAGTACACGGCAGTACTGTTTTCTCAGACTTAATTGGTAGGTTGATGTAATTTGCAAGAGTGTGGAATGCCTGAAGTGCATTA
>NW_026934204.1:0-113595 GCF_032062105.1 Saccostrea cuccullata | reverse complement strand
AAAATAGTGTTTTTCAAGATTTCTTGTAAATCAGTGGTCTATTTTCATTGATATTTTGGATTCAGGCAAAACAATAAACACTCTTTTAATCAAACCCATATTTAAAATTATATAACAATGTTGATCTTGCAATGTCACACCTTAACAAAGATGAATGCAACACGGGCTAACTATGATGATAAATGGAACTATGCAACAGGAGGTTGCAACTGAATTTAGTTTACATTAATCAGCTTTGCAGCATTTTAACCTACGTCTCCATCCACTAAGAACACAGATGACAGACCAAGAACAGGTTGCATGGCCTCTTCAATTTGGGGATGTTGAAAATGACATCAACTTGACTTTTCAATTCGCAACATAGGGCATGTTTGATTTTTATCCAAATTAACACTTTCTAAAATCACTTCATATAAAATAAGGTTAAACTGAATATTCTCATATTTGATTTGAATATGCGTTTCTTTTTTTGTTGAGGATATACGAGGGTTGTTCGAAAAGTTCGTGGACGATGTCAATCTTCGTTTTATTACTCACTAGAAATTTAAAATAAGCACAACATAATATGTAAAAATATTTGTTTTGATGATGTGTGAAGTTTCATTCCATTCGATTTAACAGAAATTAATTTACTTCAGTTTAAAAGCAACATGTTTTGTACCCGCGGAGCACACTTTACGGCAATGTAACGTCAAAACATAGCGTCAAGAATTTCTAAAAAAAAATACAATTTCTACACATTTCACACAGTATAATCCAATGCCCGCTCATTAAATCTTTTTATCTAATACTTGACATTTATTTTTTAAGAATTCCTCTCGTTGTATAATTTCGTTTGTTAAGGTTTTAATTTATTTTATAACTTAACTCTGCTTTCACAGGATAAGCAACTCTGAAGCGCCTTTGTCTGTCCTTGACGTTCCAATTTTTTAAAATTTTTGATCAGATCTTTACAGTTAAACCTTTTCTTTACAGATTTTGCTAATGCGATACAGAGTCTCTGTCCCTCAAATACTCCCTGTACTATTTGTACACACATGCACAACTCGCTTGTGACATATTTCATGACTCCTCCAACATTTTTAGTTTATTCGGGATTTTTCCTGAGTAAAACACAAAATTGCATCTTTATAAGCTATACTCCGTGACGTTCGAAAACGTTATAGTTTTTGTCGTTTTCATTAAGGTTTACCTATCTTCTAAAGTTGATTTCTTTTCAACAAAGCAAAATATAAAGCCATAATTTGGTATACGAATCGAAGTAACAATTCTTAATTTGAATTTCTAGGTTGTTTTTCTTTTTTGCTCCATTTTACAGAGAATATGACGACCGACATCAGTTAGTATATTGTCTGTAACTAACTAAATTTTTACCTGCTCCGCGATCCAATTTTTGCATTTTAAAAATCTGGATCAGTTTTGAAAAAATCGTAATATTTGGAAAAAAATTAATACAAATCATTTGGATTTATTGTTAAAATATTTTTATCAAATTTGGATAACATTTGACGTCAAATAAAAAAGATATGACAGTTGTCCACGAACTTTTCGAACAACCCTCGTATATTCACATTTTAATATCCTTTTCATGATTTGCTTTCTTAATTTTTATAAAGATGAAAGAAGAAAGGTTATGTGATACATTGGTGATTAACTATTGCATGAATACATGTATTTCATAGATGGTGTTACAAGATATTCATTCATAATCAATGCAAAGGGAATATTTATATATGTGTCAAGTTGTAACATTGTTAATTTTTTCCCATTTATTGTCAAATTCATAACAGTTCACATTAACTTAGCAAAATTTAGAATTTCTACGAATTCAGAAATATTTGCTATGTAAACCAAATAAAGTAAGCTAAGTGCATTTCAAATGGTCCATTGTTATTTGTTAATATGTGTAGTTACATTTCAATCTAACTTTCAAGCAATTTTACTACTAGTATTCAGTAAAAAATGTACATTTACTGACTGAGTTCGAGAGCAACATGCGTTTTGTTAGACCCAAGAACAGAATTGTCTGCCTAAGGCTGTTAGGCAGAAGACAGGCAGTTTGGTTCCAGGGTCGAATAAACACTTTTTGCCTGTGGACTAAGTAAATAAATGTTTTGTTATTATACCTTTTATTTTGAATTATATTTTTGACATACATGAATTTCATAATAATGTCTTCCGTAATGTAACATCAGATGTGTCACTGTAAACTCTTACAATTGCAAACTAAGTAAGTTCCACCCATTCTGTGACGTACGCGGTCTGACATCTCATTCAGCGTTCAAACATCGATTTTTGTGCCCGGCACAGCAAAACATTAAAAATGTTGTTAGATTTCATTTGATAGATTTCTATAGGAACAACTTTTAAAGATATAAGAGAATTGTTTTTCAAACAACAGCAATTTCTTTAGCAACAATGCTGAGTAAATACATGTTTAATGATCTCTGAAGCATATGTGTATACTTCTGAAAATTAACCATTCCAACACCATTAAGTATTCCTTTAAACGGATAGGCAAAGAATGTTTCCATGGTCTTAAAAGATCATCTTGATTTAGTAACACAAAAAAACTGTTTTTTTATAAGAATTATTATATAGTTTCTACATACAACTAATGTTATGTAAAATTGTGGGACTAGTGCACTTTGATGTAATGATTTCAATGATTTCTTTGAAATCCAGAAAAAAGGCGTAATTTTTGTGAGGAAAACACATTATAGTGCCTTTGTTTCCACGGAAACGAAGTTGGGGACATACATCATTTTTTAGGCGAGTACAATTAAAATAATGCAATTAACAATTTTATGGATTTTGGTGAAATCGTTAGATGAGTAAAATGGTTAATTTTGCCTGTTTGTTGCCATAGCAACAGTTCAGTTTTATGCAGAAAAATGGGAAAATGCTGTTTTTAACAAACATTCTTGTATTTTCAAAGGTGAAAATAAAAAAAAAATATTTATTAATTAATTGTAAATGGAATCCATGCCAATTTTAATATTTTTTTATGACATTTCATAAAATATATCAATTTTTAAGTTTAAAATATGAAAAAGAGAAAAATATGAATACCCTTAAATTTCACATGTTTTCCCCAAAAACTGTGCGGGCAAACTTTATTAAATTCTTATTCAATGATTCAGATTATCTTCCTAAACAGATTGGTGTATAACATGTGTACATTACTAAAAAATTAAATATTGAAGGGAGACGCAAACCTTACCTTAAGTCTGTACTGCTTCTTTTCTCTTTTTTTATTATAAGTACAAACCAGTAGACCGGTCACGGTAGCCTAGTGGTAGAGCGTTCGCTTCGTGATCGGGAGGCCCGGGTTCGATTCTCGTTCGCGGCGCCGCGTCATACCTAAGACTTAAACAGAGGTAGTGACTGTTCCTTCGCCAAGCGCTCGGCACTAGAAGTGAAAGTCACGGGTCTTTCGGATATGACCTTAAAAACGTAGGTCCCGTGTCACGGTAGGCGCTGGGACGATAAAGAACCCTCACTGCTCAATGGCCCTGAGTGCCGAGTATAGGTCTAAATTTGAAGCCCTTCACCGGCATTCGGTGACGTCTCCATATGAGTGAAAAATTCTCAAGAGGGACGTTAAACAATATACAATCAATCAATCAATCAAACCAGTAGAGCTACAGTCTCGACAGAAACTTCTGGTTAATTATTATGAAAACAATTCAATAATCTTGCCAGGAATATTGTATGGTTTATAGCTAATATTGAGTAAACCATTTTCCTTAATTGATGGATTAGCTTGCTGCATGAATGAATCCATTTGTCCAACATTTGGGAATAGCTAGGCCTACAACACAATATATATGCAGTTACTAAATATACATTGTAGAATAAAATGGCATTACATTTGACAAAACAAATTATGCTACATTGTATACTGTAGTGAATTTATATATGGCAAAAAATTGTGGTTGCAAAACTTCTCTGGGAAAGTGAAACCTCTGACATTTACAACAGTTATTGATAGAATATTTTCTAAACAAAATTCTGAATTTCACCATTACCAAAATAAAAAAAAAATTATATAGCACATGCATACTTAAAAATGTGAAATGCTTTTAATTAGAGGTATACATACCCTGTGGAGAAATGATACATTTTTTATTTATTCATTCTTCATGTTCTTTAATCCTGAAACTCTGGACAGCTACAATGATAAAAGTATTATACAGATACTTTAAATGTAAATGTAATCTAAACAAAAAATGATTTTTTCCCCATTAATTTAGAAATTCTAGAAAATTACAACCTGTTGAGGTTCTATGTTTTCAACATAATGATACTGATAATTTTTTTGAATTGTGTAGCATGTTTGTATGTCAAAAGACATGATCATTGCTTGTTTAGGCCAAGTCACTAGTGAATCATTGACTGAAACAATGAAAACATCTCATTTATAAATTTAGTTTAAATTTGTGTTATTGATGACCTCCGTTACTACAAATATTGTCTCAAAGAAAATGAGCTTATTGACAAGAACTCGGTACATATTTAGTGCAGTTAAATTTTATTCTGAAAAATTGCGTTAATAAGTGTGCAACTTAGTATAGGGAGGGGGATGGGGGTGGGGTTACACACAAGGCAATGCATTACAATTTTTCACTGTGATAAATAATACATCTAAATGAACATGCACACACTCAGGGTTTTTCTTTGATGTTGATAATAGCATGTATACATATTGCAGATCTATACAAGTACCTACATATGCGCATACATACCTGGCCTGGAACATTACAGTGATAGATCTACGGAGCAGGTGCAAATCGTCTGTTTTCCTAATTAATATCCTCATATTCTCTTAAAAGGGAGAAGCAATGCCTTGTCTCTTATTTTACCCCAATTCTCTTTAAAGATTTTACGGTTACTGCATTTAAATCCACTGCAAATCTCAGCTGATGTCGCCACGCTTTTTAGATGTAAACAACATTCCGTGTCAACGAGTGCAAGCGCTTGGCTGAAGTCGAATGCAGACAAACGACACATTTAAAAAATGAGAATTATTTTAAAGACATGCTATTTTATATACGAGAAAATCACTATTTTCCATTTAAACATGAAAATATTGCTGTGTATTACAAAGTCTTGCAATTATCGGTAAATAGTTATTTTGAGCACTATTTCCTTATATGGATCAATCAGGACGGAGCATCTGTCATGTCGTCAGACCTCATTATGACCTCATTACCATATATTTTTTTTTCATGTGTTGCCTTTACTGTACTGCGTAATTTTATTCTTAGTACTTAGGAAAAGTGGCAATCTTGTGTATAAATGAGAAATATTAATACTATAATAGATGTAGAGATGAGCAAAAGGCTCTTAGATAACTGAAACGCAACTAGGTTAAGGGCTACCCAAGGTAGATCAGTGTATGCAGAGCCTCGGGAATTCGATTATGAAGTCACGGTGAAATTGTACAAATGAATCTCGGCGAATAAATAATAATTTTCTTTTTCATATACTCTTACATACTTTGATTTCCCATGATAATTGTAAATATTAATCAATGTGTAACTTATCTTGTCAGTACAACACTATTCGAATGTAAAATAAAAGCCAACTTGATCTCGCTGTACTAACAGATATGACGTCATAGGCTAGTTTGACACGCAGTTTCTCTGTACTTGGGACGCAAATAAAGCTATTAGCTGAACTGAAAATATGAAAATTAAATCTAAATAAGCGTGATCTGACTATAATTGATTCATATTTTTGAATGCATTTATCAATAGTTCACAGTCTTATTTAATTGATAACTATTAGGTCTTTTATAAAGCCGCAGTCATGCACATTTATAGAGAAACGTACTAAAATCACATGTACAACCCCTCCAAAATCTCAAAAGTTCAACGATATCCGCTTGATTATAAATTATAATATTTGATATACATGTTGCTACTGTCCCTACTATTTTGAAAAGTGCTGGGAGCAAGTTGTGCGCTGTTGAGTTTTTCCGTAGTTTTACATTTCTTCAATGCATATAGTGTAAATGCACATAGTTTATCAAAAGTCGGCTAAATTTTATATATTTCCCGGGCATGGAGAAGTTGCTCCCAGCACTTTTCGGGTTTAAGAAATTTGTCTTAAAGAAAACACAATCAATTTCATAGTGAAAAATTATCCGTATATCGTTGAACTTTTACAATCTTTGTATCCGTACATATTTTTTCTAATTTTAAACATGTCACGTGACAAACAGCTGATGAACGTGAAGTCGCGTTGGCCGAACTCGGTTGACACCCCATACATACATATGCATTAGTATAGTTCCCAGTAAATTAAAACTCATGCTAATAAAAAAATATCAACATTATATTGATTTTTTTCGGAATATTTTAAGGCTTATTTCAATGTGTTGTAGATGCATATGGAACTTATTTCATTCGATCGTGATACAGGATTTTTTTATATTTTCACTCGATCTTCACACTCGTGAAAATATAAAAAAAAAATCCTGTCCCACTTAATATAAACTATCAGAAGTAGTAAATAATAGTTAGTGTTATTTTCTATATTGTACCAACAAATTTGAATTTTATCTCTAAAGTTCGTCGGAAAGAGAAAGAATCATGGAGACATCCATTCTCTTTGAACTGAGTTTTTCTGCTAAAGTTCCGAAACATATCTCTACTTTCCGCGTCCAAATGAAACAGTGTCGAGGGAGTTCGGTTTCCCGCTCTATTCAATATTAGAGGTTCCGAAGGCCTGCTGTTTTATTCTTTGAACCATTTATTTATATGTTCTTGGAATTACTCCATACTCTTTACTAATCACTTGACATGCGCGGATCTAGAGGGGGGGGGGGTCCCCCCCTAGAATTTGCAAAGAAAAAATAGAATTTTACTATTTATAAGAAAAATGGCACGACTGTTATTATATATTAAGATATTTCTGAATTAACTTTTTTGTATTGTAATCAAATGATGTCATTATGTTGTTAGATTCTAATTACAAATGTTTTCTGTTTCGAAACGAATTTAAACAGGAACGATTTGTTTAATGCCCGAATACGAGTCATTGACGTCACAAACTTGTCATTATGCTAATGCATCGTCATTAACGAAGTCATTGGCATTAGAACACCTTTGCTTCAGCCTCATCTCCAGATCCGTATACTGTCTCGAATTCGATTCAAGATGATATTAATAGAATAATTTTCTCATAATAATTTGATTACCATTTCCTTTCATGTTTAACACTTGCTGGCAGTTAAGTTATGGATAAAAAGATTTTATGGGTATAAGGGATTTTGATCTTGTACAGGAAGGATATGAGGATAACGAACAGTATTCAGTCTCGAAGTCCATACAACAATACAAAATATATCAGAGCAAACACGGACCTCCGAAACATCAGAGGTGGGATCAGGTGCCATGGAGGAGTAAGCATCCCCTGCTTACCGGTCTTAACCGCCATGGGTTGTCATGATCAGAAAATAACGGAAAATCCGTCGTTAATTCAGTATATAAATTATGGACTTACAATTGTTATGAAAAACGTCAGGCAGCATTTGACTCGATGTTCAATTGTATTTGCTGACAAGGTTATTGTATTGACCATAGAACTTACGAAATGATCACTTTGAACGAGACGGATGATATTCATATTTCATCAACTTGTTTGTCAGTAATATACCTCATTTTAGAAATTTTAACACGTAGAGCAGGCTCTTGCGTATCAAATCAACCGCATGGCGTAGTGGTTAGGGCGTCTGCTCTAGAGTCGCGAAGTAAGGAGTCAATCCTTACGTTGTGGGTTCGAATCCCACTGCGGGACCTGAAGGCCGGTCCTTCGGATGAGACCGTATAAACCGAGGCCCCGTGTCGCTGTAGGTGCTGGCACGAAAAAGATCCTCCCTGCTAAATGGCCCTGAGTGCCGAGCATAGGACAAAATTTGCAGCTCTCCACCGGCCAATGGTGGCGTCTCCATATACGTGAAAAATTCTCGAAAGGTCATTAAACAATATACAATCAATCAAACGAGATATACTCCGTATGCAGGTGACGATGGTACATGTATATTGCTGCATAAGTAATGGAAGTTGACGACAGAAAAGTTAAATTCATCACGTTTATCATCCACAACTACAAAGTAGTAAAGAAAGATCAAATTGCAAGAGCTTGTCTGAGGTTTCTTTGCTCATGTTAACACAATAACCATTCCAGTCCAAATCCTTTACAAAATAAGATAAGGTAGGTCGCACCCCTAAACTTTTAAGTTCTGAGGCAAGTTTGGACAATTCCTCTTGTGAAAGATTTGTCATATTGACAGACAACAAAGAGCATCTTCTTTTTAGATATCTACCGCTGTACGATTTTCTTTGATCCTCGAGTTTCTCCATTAACTTGCAGTGGAAATGTCAACATCTCTTTTCTAAAGTTAGAGAGTCAAAGGTGTTATTGTGTCTAGGACATACCTTACAAACACAAATGTTATCAACACAGACAAGGACGTCATCGAAGCCAAAAGACCCTGAGCTGACACTTTACATTGTCTTTCCCAAGACCAGTCCCTACTTGTACTTTCATCAAGTTCTGATGGATAATGTGCTGCAGACATTTGATGACGAACTTGTACATAGTGTAGAACACATCAAAGCAGATATGCCTTAGAGTTCTACTAGTTTCTTTCTGGATAACTCTACTGACCCATCATTTCCATACTATACTCAAGAAACCCTAGTTTTTTGTTTTTTTTTTGGGGGGGGGGGTTGTCAAAGAAAAAAAAAACACTGAATGAAGGACATCTATCATATTCCTCACAAAGGGTACTTTACAGACTGAAGCAACGCTCAGATTCAATACATGACTCCGACAATGTGTAAACAAAGCTAACTGGTTTAGAGACTTCAATTGTTTCAGACACCCCCGCTTTTCCGATGCCATTGTTCTTGTACCATCCTATGCTTACCGTAGCATGTTCTCAATTGAAACTGCAAGCGAGCGGAGGATTTCAATGAGTTTATAAGCAATTGCTTTCCCAGTAGTTCTGCCTATATTTGCAAAGTCAAGGAATTCCTCCTTAATGGTGGCAGGGATTTCTCTAGTATCTAGAAATCTGAGACACAAGACTAACATTTCTTTGTTAGCATATTTGTCTGTTACCTCATCGGCTATGATGAAATAAAAAAACCTCCCTTGTAAACCTTTCAAAATTTTACCTGTGATGTGATTTTCTCAAGAGTTTGATAACTTCATTTTGAATGGCTTTGTTGGTATAAAATGCATTCTTTTTTGCTGTTTGTAGATGAGACATGAGCTGCTCGTCATGCTTTGGCAACAGCTGTAATACCGCCAGAAAATTTCCTGTATTTGAGAAATCACTTGTATTCAATAATATATTAATAATAAATATAACTAAATAGTATTGTATTACTATATCAATAATTGATATTAACAAGTAATCATAAAATTTTCTTATTTAAGCAAACAATAAATTGAAGTGTGTGCTATGAGGTCAAAATCTTTCATAATTTAATCCTTCCATGTTTAAGTTTGAAATGCATATGTCAAGGGGTTTTCGGGTTGTCTTAATTGTTTTAATTATATATAAATAAAACTAGAAACAATTTCTACCTTTTAAAGGGGGCATAACCAAAGTCCAAAAATACCACTACCTCTGTTATAATAAATGGAACATAAATTTTACAATATTTATAATCTACAAGAAAACCCTCTCTTCTCCATTACATTTACTCATATTGTGCATGGCAGATAGTACATGCATATTCACTGCTTGGCTTCTTCAAATACATTTAAGAAATTTATACTGGTAATTGAAATAAACTTCCTCCATTGCTAGACATATTTGAAGTTCTTCCCTCAAAGTGAGTCAAAAAGATGTACTTGCTTGCTGGGGATACTAACGGTCAACAAAATCCAATTATTTTGATTTTTGTTAATTGGTAAAAAATCTATGTAAGTACAATAAAATGAACCTGCAAGATATAACAAAATATATTAATTTTGTCTTATAATTATTGTCATTTTTTTTTCAATTATCACCTTCAAAAAAAAAAAGAATTGTAAGGACTAAGGATTTCCTTTCATGAGTCTTGTGTGCTTTTATTAGGATAAAACCAGGTATAACGACTACTGTTTCCCCAACAAAACGGCCAAATAAGAAAGCTGAAAATAGATATGTTCTCTCATCCTAGTCTGCAGGAGAGTCATGTATGCATTAAAAATTTGTCGGTAAGATAAATAAAAGGAAACTAAATAATTCACATTATAATAAATAAGAAAATGATGATGGAAATTATAAATGTAATTTAAAAAATCTCTAAATTTCACTTCAATAAAGACGATTGATTATAATTTTCAATCATAATACAGGTTTATGCAAATATCTTTTACAATTAAGGCTTAAAAAAGGTTGTAAAATTGGCCCACATTAATCAAATGAGAATAAGAGATTGTGAGGTTGGCCCACATTACTCAAATGAGTCAACTTGATCCTATTGACAGAAGAGGAAGAAAAAAAAATTTCCATGCAAAAGTAAATCTATATAAAGTTTTATAAGCGTAAGAATGAAGATTAGAACAAATTTGAATCTGCACTTTTACAAACAGGTCATAACTTAAGACCTTTTAATGACCTCAACAATTGTCAATATGAAGTGAAGATCCCCCATTAGAAAGGTATTACGTTACATTTTAACAAGAGTGAACCTTTTCAATCCAACATAAGTTAGGTTGAAATTGGTCCAGTGGTTCTGGAAAAGTATATGAAAATGTGAACAGCTTACATACATTATGGATGACTTCTAAATGAACGGACTTCTGGTTCTCTTCTATCAGAAAATCTCAATGGAACCTTTCGCTAAAGTGACATGAAAATGTTAATTTCAGGCGTCATTAAGCCAATTCCCCGCAGTGAAGGTTCTACGATCTCTCGCCTTGGGTACATCGTACATTGTTCCGTACACCATCTTTTTTTCAAATGTCAATAGGGATGGATTTTAACCGTCAAGTTCAATCTTCTTCATAAGATTTTTAAAGAAATGTTCTGAAATAAAGACAGTTTTCATCAGGGAGAAAATTTCTGACAAATGTGAACAATGTTTGAAAACGAATACAAGTTTAAGTTTCATGTTGTAATGCTTACAAGATTCTCTTAATTTACATTTTGAAATTTCCTCGTGAGTCCTCGAACCGCTTGGTTTTAACTATAATAAAATACAGTTGGAATGCAGGTATACATAGAACACGTAACAGTTCAAATAAAAGTAACGTGATTTCAACAGTTTCACTTATATCAGTTTATTGTACTAACTTGTCGCTCTTTGATTTTATGCACTTCTCCTATATGATCAGTCTTGATTGATTGTATAGTGTTTAACGTCCCTCTCGAGAATTTTTCACTCATATGGAGACGCCACCACTTGCCGGTGGAGAGCTGCAAATTTTGTATTCTCGGCACTAAGGGCCATTGAGCAGGGAGGGATCTTTCGTGCCAGCACATACTGCGACACGGGACCTCCGTCATCAGTCTTGAAGAGAAAATTAAATACATAAATAAACCTCAATTAAACTTTTGCATATCATTTCATTTGCTTAAAGCCGCTTCATCCGAAACAGGCACATATTATATTACACAATAAAAGTACGTCATTACATAGATAGATAAAAATAAATTATAAGATTGATTTAATACTTTATTACAACAATCCTTACGTGGAAACCATAGATCAAAAACCTTATTGACAAACAGAAGTTCCTGACAGGAAGTTAAGATCTGTGCTGAAGTCACCTTTGAAAAAAATAAACTTATCGGTTTTATTATATTATAAAGATAATTCAAACCCGACTATTTCTTTCCATAAGTAGAAGCCCAAGTCATAGAATATATAATCCATAGTAATTTTTATATCAATATGCATATTTAAAGAATAAAGGAATATCAGATATTTTTTAAAGGAATTTTAGTAATGAAGGCTAAAATATTGTCCGTGTACAGGTATAAGTACTTGGTTGTGAAAAAAATGCTCGGGCATGTTCTTCATGAGATATAAATGTAAGCGATAAATTTAATTTTTCGAAGGGGATTTCACGCGATATCAACATAAGATTATTTTTTGTGTGACCTAACAAACGTTATTTTTTGAACTTTTTGAATTTTGATATCTTTTAAAAGAAAAAGACTTTGGGGATATAATTTGTCAAAAGGTGATACAATTTATGGACAATTATTTTTCAAGAAGAAAAATATATTTTTTAGCGATTAGAATCGGACCAAACGGCTTTAACATCATCTGGTTTTCTCTTGTTCATGAAAGTTTTCCTGTTGAGGAATGCCCTGTTATAGAACTGAAATATATTGAACATTAAATGTTACCCTTTTTGATGAAAAGAAGAAACCCTTAATTTTACAAAAATATGACAACTTGAAATTTAGATATAATTTTATCGGACATTTTGACCGATTAAATTTAGATTTTACCGGACCCATTCAAATTTTACCGGGGATCTCCGGTGGACGGGTGCGTTTCGAGAACTCTGAACTTGATGTCCGTCACAACAGCTTCATTTGGTCAAAAGTAAAGTTAGATTCTGCCTTCTTTCTGACTGATAATGGATTACCATTCGCTGACATGATAGTCTGATTAACTTCATGCATTACGGAGTATACCAGAGTGACAGGTACAGTGTAACACCCACCGGGTGCTCCTTATTATGAATGTATTGCAGTTAGATGTGTAGGCTTTTTAAATGTTACGGGAAACCTTTATGTTTCCATAAATCCAGATTCAGTGATTTACAGAGAGAGAAACACTTGTATAAAGGTTAACAAAGGTTTATTAAATAGAATAAATTAATAATTAAGTCACAGTGAAGTCTAGGGGCTGGTGGATACCCACTCGCTTTAATGTCAATCTAGTACATGACTCTGGTCATTGCAAACGTCACGGTGGTCAGGCCATCAACAGACAGCAAAGGACCCGACCTTAAATGTAATACAATTATAATAGCATAGTATTACACAAAAGGATATTGCAATTCATATTAATACATGTACATCGTTGTAATTAATATCGATGATTTATTAAAACATAGAGATTATAACATTTATATTTCATATGTATACACAAAGTCATATCATATAAAGGTTAAGTTATATAGAAATAAAGATGTATAGTTATGTGAAACAGTTGATGTCTCTCAGAACATAAATCTAAACATTAACACAGTTCTGTTAAACACACAGCAAGAACACACACGGACTCACGATTCCGGAAAAAGGAGACTGGTAGATTTTAGTTTCAAAAGCTCCTTCCGCAGACGAAGGTTCTCTGCCTCAAGTTTCCGGCGTCTCTCCCTCTCGGTCAACAGCCCAGGTGAAGATAAGGCAAGCAACTGAAGTTTAGATTCTTCTGTCTGTACGTTGCTGTTGAACAGAGATGGACAGCGTGTCCAGCCAGTGCAGGTACGAATGAAACTCTCACTGGGTCTCTGGCACTGCAGGAAGTTGGAATGATGGAAAGTCCTGACAGCGGATCTGGGTCGAGACGTCCATTTTAGTTTAAAATATATTTTATTCATATACAGAAATGGATTGAACAGCAGGCATAAAAGCCTATGATCGTTCTCTCCATAGGTAAAGGTACAATTACAAGTACATGTATAAAACTTGAAAAAATGTATGAAGAGTAGATTATCAATTGATAACATATTTAGAATTTGATCAGAGAGAGAGAGAGAAGGGTCCATTTTCACTATATAATCGAAAGATCCTCTCTTACATCAAATGGCAAAACCCCTAACACAGAAGTTATGAAATTTACAAATTTGGTTGAGGCACTCTTGCTCATTATAACTATACACTAGGTTAGTTTATTTAATACCCAGGAGCAAAGAAGAAGATTTCCAAAGAATTAATGCATTTTCAATATATAATCCATAGAGCCACGCCTTAACACCTGAACCCCTGAAACTGGTTTAGCGGTTGCAGAGAAGAAGCTGAAAAGGTTTAAATGTAAACGGACGACGACGGATAAAAACAGATAGCAATTGGTCGCCTGAGTTAACATTAACCTACTTTTAAAAATGTTTAACCTTCTGATTAGGTGGTTTTAGGCTTTAGTATTTCACAAGTGTATTTCTTGTAATGACACCTTACTTTGGGTAATGACATATTTGATTTGCTACAGAGAAAGGGGCATCAGTGTTTCATAAACACATTTTGTTTTTCGGCGTTGAGATAGCCCAATTTTTTTTCTCATATATAAATATAAAAGATTTTATTATATTGAGATAAATAATTCATACCAATTTGCAAGTACATGAAAATTTAAATTTCGTTTATCAATTTTTTCCAGTATATGATGTACATGAGTGCCTGTGAATTATGCGTTTTATTGCAAAAACGTCTCCTTAATGGCGTCTTTTTCATAAAGTGCACGCCAAGTCAATTAGTTATTTGAAGGAAAGAGAATACCTTAGCAAAATAAGTCTTAAAATCATTCAAAATTCTTGTAAACAACATTTTCATATTGAATACGATTGAATGACAAATTGTTTTTGTTAAATTCAGAATATTTTTTTTATTTTAATTTGATTCATATTCTTAGTATGCACTTTAAAATGTACCTGTGGAAGATACCAACTGATTACACTGTATATAAAGAAGTCGTGAATTTTCACTTTACGGTGTATATTATAAAAAAGGGCAGATCTAAGGCGTTCAGTTACAAAAGGTATGATTTTAATAAGCGGTCAAATATTTTTTTTTGTTTACACAAAATCATTTTAAGTTAATAGTTATAAATGAAGGATACAGAGATAACGAACAATATTCAATATCAAATTCCATAAAACGATACAAAATAGGAGCTCAGCAAATACGTACGGACCAAAGTATCAGAGGTCGGATCACGTGTCATTGAGGAATAAGCACTCGTTGCCAACCGGTCACACGACGGCCGTCGGTGCTCCTTGTCATGATCGGGAAATGACGGAAAAATCCATTGTCAATTTAGTGCAAATATCTAAATAAAAAAAAACGTGTAACGGTTGACAGAATGCGTGATTTCCTGCTGTTTGTGATAAACTGTCGGTAGAAACAACGAAATATTTTATTGAATTGTTCAGTAGGTAATGGTAAAAATGCAAATTCACTGCGCTTGCGCGGCATTTCAAATAGTATTGACTTTTTTTTCTTTACACTGAATCGCACTTCTTCCACATTTAATAATATTGATCCAATTTTTATCTACTCCACTAATACAGAATAAATGAATTCACAAAATGACTTTTTTAATTAAGGACAATATTTTACATATTTCACATTGTCACACCGATATAATATGTGCATTGATATTTTTTTTTACAGAGAGAGTTCAAAATGTGCAAATCCTCGTTCATACAATTGCTTGTTTACTGTGTCGTAGTCAGTATTTGCATAAAAGGTGGGTCAGACAACTAATCTCTGATATGTATCTCATTCTGTTTAATTCCTAGATTATAATTTTAATAACGTTTATTTATTTCATGTAATATAAGATATAATGCCTATGTCTGTTTTTAATCATGTTGATTTATTTCATGCATTGTAGGATACAATGCCTATGTCTGTTCCGTTTCCGAGGTAGACAATTGTAAGAAAGGCTACAACATGCACATAGTCGGAGCCAAAAATCGCATCTGCAAGTAAGCCTTCTTTCTTAAACGCATCAGTAGTAACCTAACAATTGAGATACAAACCTTAGATGACGAGCATTTTATTCTGTGGCAAATGGTTTTTGATTCTTATAATTTTTTTAATTCTAGTCAAGGTCAGATTATCTCTTCTACTTTACTGAAAAAAAAGTTTGATAAAGAGTATTTATTGCGTGTAAGGTCCACGCAGTAAATATATAAGCGAGGTTAAACCGGATGCAATGGGCATATGTCATGCTTCGCATGCGCAAGAATGATGGAGAGTTCGCAATTGTTTCATCTCGGGTCTTTCCGTCAGAGGTCGGAAAAACAACTTCCGCCAGTCGGAAAGGCCCGAAAATTCGCAATTGGGAGAGTTCGCCACATTAAGATCCCTATCCGAATTAGAATATACATGTACAATGGTCATCGGCAAATCTCGCTTTTAAATCTGCAAATCGTATTTATTAATTTATTGGAGAATCCGAATTCTTTCTTATACATATAAATTTTTATACAAACTAAACATCGATTCTGTGGCAGATGTATTTTAAAAAATAGGAAGGACTTGCTCTGAAAAAAAACAAACATCTGCGTACTGCAGAGCCGTGCTACACGTGAATCATTAGATCTAATTTTCCAATTATAGATTTCTTCCGTATAAATCCAGAACAGATGTAAAGTCCCAGCCATTATGGGTTATATGTATAAATATAGCCCATTTTTTTAAAAACAACAAAACTATATAGGCCAATCGGAGATAACATTTAACACTTTTGCTATGAAAGTACTATGAGTCAAAGTAGGCAGATCATAATAGAAAATGTGAACGAACCTACTTGAATATTCACTAAACCTAAAAAAAAAAATCTTGTCTTGGAATTGAATTTCGGTTGGAAACATATGCATGTGGTCCAGATATTGTAGTCCTTTTTTAAAGGAAGCAACTTATTTCAACTTTTTCGAGGACATATGAATATTCAAAATCTTCAAGCCCAGTACCCCCTTCCAGAATCAATGGTCATACCTTTACTCACCAGTCTTTAGTGTGTGAAACAGATTATGTGAACATTTTATATACCCCTTTTTATGCCCCGTAAACGAAGTTTCGGGAGTATTTAGTTTTTGTCGTGTCCATCTGTCTGTCTCTCTGTTTGTCTGCAAAAATTTAACCTTGCCCATAACTTGATTTAGTGGAGGTATGACTTTCATATTTCACATGTGTATTCCTGGTGTCAAGACATTTCTTTGGGTACCACCAAATTTGACCTTTTGACCATGACCTAGGAGTTTCACCCACTTTTACATGAAAATTGTAAACTATTACTTTTGCCATATCTTTCCAACAGTAGATACCAGGACATTTATACTTCACATATTCTTTGTTGAAAGACCTTTCATTGGATACCAACAACCGTGATCCTAAGACCTTGTAGATTTCCGTACTTGTGAAAAAACTTTAACCCTGGCCATAACTTTTGAACAGTAAGGGATAGGGCTTTTATACTTCATATATGTAATCCTTGTGAAAAGTCGCTTCATTGAATACCAAGAAATTTGACCTCTTCACCTTTGAGTTTGACCTACTTAAACTAGAACTGTCGAAATGGGACAAAATACCCCCCGTAGGGTTTTTCAGAAGTACGTTTTTCCATAATAAAGATATGTATCACACATGAATTATGACATTTTTCTTCTCGTGACCTTAAACTTCCCCAAATGACCTTGTCTCAAGGTCATGACACACCCTAACGTCATAGGCAATCTTTGTGTGAAATGAGAACCTATCAAATTTATGCATTAGAAATATATGGACCGGACACGAATTATGAAATTTTTCTTCCAGTGACCTTGAACTTCGTCAAATGACCTTAAGTCAAGGTCATGACACATCCTTAAGTCATGTACGATCTTTGTGTGAAATGAGAACCCACCAAGTTTATCCATAAGATAGATATGGACCGGACACGAATTATGAAATTTTTCTTCCAGTGACCTTGAAGTTCGCCAAATGACCTTAGGTCAAGGTCATGACACACCCTTGGGTCATGGGCAATCTCTGTGTGAAATGAGAATCTACCAAGTCTATCCATAAGATAGATATGGACCGGACACGAATTATGAAATTTTTCTTCCAGTGACCTTGAAGTTCGCCAAATGACCTTAGGTCAAGGTCATGACACACCCTTGGGTCATGGGGAATCTCTGTGTGGAGTAGTAGATTCTTATGTCCCTCCGTAAGAAAGATGTGGACCGGACACGTTTGCATAGACAGACAGACAAAGTGATTCCTATATAACTCTCCCCCAAACTTCGTTTGCGGGGGGTATAAGTAGCATACCTTGGCCATAACTTTTAAAGAGTTAGGGCTAGTGCTTTCATATTCAATCCTTGTGACAAGACCTTTCATTTGATAACAAGAGCTTTGACCTTGGAGTCTGACCTACTTTTTAAAACAAAATTAACGTTGGCCATAATTTCTGAATCGTTATTGCTAGGGCATCCATACTCTTCTTAAGTATTCTGTATGGAAAGACTTCAGTCGATGCCAATTACCTTGACCTTTTGACCTTGACCTTGGAGAATTTTGTACTTTTTGAAAAATCTTTACATTGGCGTTCTTTCAATTTCCTTGTTTTCAAAAGAGTATACCCTACTTTTGGTACCTATTATTTAAATTTGCATTAAAGAAAAATTTAATCTTTGCTATGTTGCCATATCTGGGGGGCATGTGTTTTACAAACACATCTTCGTTGATATTAACAGTGTTTTTTGTTATATAGTAGATAGACCATTTTTTGTTATTTTCGCCATCTTCATTGCGTTCCAAAATTGTCAACATCGTTAAGCTTAGATCACTAACGTCACAACGAATCAATCCTTAAAACATGTTTAAAGTATGTACAATTTAAAGGTAATTTGGAAGGAGAAATATATAGTCTTATTTAGTACATTTAATGACAACTTATATAATTAGGCATAATTTTCAAAGCTGCCCAAGATATACGGGTATAACCTGGGTTGGAGCAGTCTTCCCTTACTTTATAGCGTAAAATACCCCAACCCAAGTGGCTATTTAATTCATTCCATAAGGAACTTAAAATTTCTTAAGTTTAACTTTCTTTACACAGTGATGCAGAGAATGAACTGAAGTGTGTGAATGCCGTGAAATCGGAATGCCAACAAGCTGAAGGCGCCGGTATTGATATCAGCCTCGTTATCAGCAAAGCAAACGACGGAATCAAAGACATTAACGACCTGAAAGCGGACTGGAAATGTGGTAACTAAATATAACAAGACCTCATCGTCTTATACATTTACACCTGAACACAATTTGAGGTTTATTGAAATTTTATTTACGTATGTACATGGAAGAAATAATGGTAGGATTTTACTGATTTTGAAAGGAAACATTTAACCGAGATCAATATTTTTCGAGTGGGCAAATTTTAGATTTTATGCTATTGTTATTTTCGAAATTATTTAAGACAAGATTAATTTCGATGTTCACAACATTTGTAATGATTTTATAATACGTTTTTTTTTATTAATTTGCATCCATATTTTCTCCTGAATTAAGATTTAACTTTTCAGCTGGATCAACTAGCACCGGCGGGAATTCAAACGGTTCAGAAAGCGGACGAAGCAGATTGTGGATACTAGCTATAGGGCATTTCTTTCCTGTTATACTTTTAGCATCTCTTTTCTAAGACAGAATGATATTGTTAATAAGTTTTAAAAAAAATCTCAGAATTTGATAATGAAGCAATAAAAAAGAACTTGAGCTATTATTTTTGTTTGATCTTAAAGATACAAGTAGATATGGAATTTCTTGGAAGAAACAAATAAAACACAAACTTGAGGTACTGTGAGCAATGAGCTCACTAAATGATACCCCCCGCCTCCCATAATGTCCATGTGTTGCTATATATTGTTTTACGGTAATGTGTAAAGAGGAATAACTCGTCTTATCAAATGTCATCCAGAAGCTTCTATATGTGACTTCATAGGTAAACATATAATGGCAATGTCCATGTTTTGCTATGGGAAACCTAAAATACGTGTCGAATAAAAAAGTAAAATAGGAGGTGACCAATGACAATATGTAATAAAGATTCTGTGAAAGTTTCATTAAATTTCACTCAGTAGTATAAGCGGAGTTGCGGATAAGAGATAAAGCGCAACAGACGGAAATCCCGATTACTATATACCCTTCCACTTTTCAAGCGGGGGTTATAATAAAGTTGCAAGATCTTGAGCAACTACAGTATCACAAATTAAAACTAGAGGTACTGTGAGCAATGAGCTCACTTAATGATACCACCGCCTCCCATAATATCCATGTGTTGCTATATATTGTTTTACGGTAATGTGTAAAGAGGAATAACTCGTCCTATTAAATGTTATCCAGAAGCTTCTATATGTGACATCATAGGTAAACATATACTGGCAATGTCCATGTTTTGCTATATGGGAAACCTAAAATACGTGTCGAATAAAGAAGTAAAATATGAGGTGCACAATGACAATATGTAACAAAGATTCTGTGAAAGTTTCATTAAATTTCACTCAGTAGTATAAGCGGAGTTGCGGATAAGAGATAAAGCGTAAAAGACGTACGGACGGAAATCCCGATTACTATATACCCTTCCACTTTTCAAGCGGGGGGTATAAAAAAATATAAAGGTAGTATTCAAAAGGTATCAAATTATCTCTATCAGTATCCCTAACAAGTGTCTTGTTGAATGTATTGAATGGGAAAAATACTGTTTCAATATTTGTATAATTTAATGAAAGACAATAATACAATTTAACAAGAGGCCCATGGGCCTTATAGGTCACCTAAGCATTATGCAACGACTTTAGAGTTATTGAATTTGATTCATGTTTTAAGCCAGATGCTATGGCATTCAAATTTTTAAAGCGGCACCATTGATCATCATAACAATACACTTAGAAGTTGCTTAGCTTGGTTACTTAATACCCATAGGCAGGTTAGGGGAACAAAAAATGCATTTCAACTTATCAGTAATATTCACCAATAATCAGTAGTGCCCTTACCACACATGAACCCCTGACCGTTAGGCCTACATCCACACACTGCACAATTTTTGAAAAGGCATCCTTGCTTTTCAAAAATATTTGATTAATATCAAGGAGCAGATTTCAAACAAGTCATTCATTTTCAGTATATAAGTACACCCCCCTTCCCTCTATGGTACCCCTGGACCTGAAGCCTTGAAATAACTATATAGGTAGTTCATCTGCTTCATTCCCAGAGACAGAGAAGAAAATTTTCAAAGACTTCATGTATTTTCACTATATAATCAATACAGCCCCACCCTAACACCAGAACCCCTGACCCTTGTCCCAAAAATTCACAATTTTGGTAGAGGCACTCTTGCTCATCAAAACTATGCACATAGTTAGTTTATTTAATACCTAGGAGCAGAAAAGAAGATTTTCAAAGAATTCATATATTTTCACTATATAATCTATAGAGCCCTGCCCTAACCCCAGAACCCGTGACCCTTAGGCCATAAAATTCATAACTTTGATAGAAGCACTCTTGCTCATCATAGCCACAAATTCTCGAATAGGACAGGAGTAAGAAACAACATATAATCAATCAATGAATCTTTCTTCGTTGTCTTTTTTTATTTGCCATTGATGAAATCAAATGAAAAATGTGAAGATAATAAACAATGGCCTGTTACAAAAATAAAGTCTGAAAACAGGGCATAAAACAGATATACATCGTTTGTAATCGACGCTTTATCTCAAGTTTAATATTGTTTCAGGGAATATCACTCGATTGTGCAACACCTAGTTAGAATAATTTAACTGTGTCTCGGGACAAGCCCTCACCACAGTTTGAATACCAACCATATACTCGCAATGTAGTAAAATATTGCAGAATCGCTCTGAAACGATTTTGAAGAATAGAAAGGGATTTGCACTGAAAATAACTTCCAAATTAATTAAAATTAGTTGCTGAGAAAACTGCGATGAAAATATGTTACGTATGAAACGGACAGACGCACAGACAAACAGGAAGTTGAGATCGGATTTGAGCAAAAATGTATCCCACCATATGCCATGCCTCAGAGAAGATTCTGTTAAAATTTCAAGCATCTACGATGAGTAGTTGCTGAGATAACTGCGACGAAAATTTGTTACGGACGGACACACAGACAGACACATAAGGGTAAAACAGTATACCCCCCTCTCCTTCGAAGCGGGGGTATAAATATTGCATCAACGATTTTCTCCATTCAATAAAGAGATGGTGACATTAAATGGTATATAATTTTTTCTAAGGCTTAAAAGAAAGAACACAAATCTTTATTTACAATTCCGACGAAATAATATACTTTTCAAATAATGAACTTTTTAAATGTAGAAAAAAAAACAAATTATGCTTTATCTGCGATGTAAATATTGCCAATTTCTTTCAAATTATCAAACACATTATAACTCAATGATTTGCATTTATTTTCTTGAACATGAAAAGCTGACAGCAAAATTTTCTTTCATGTAATACTTTAAACCTATGAGCAATAATAGTCCAACTCAGAGCAGGTACGTGTAAAAAAGTCCAGGAAGAGGGTTCATAAGATATTCTGAATTGAATTTCAGTATACGCTCGATATATTCGTTTCATTAAAAAGTTAAACTACAAGATCACAGACAGGATTAAATACTCCTGAAATACTTATAAATAAACACGTTCCACCTCCATTATATTGATTTTTCTGTATTAAAATTAAAGGATTGAAGAGTTGACATATTTCCAACATACCAACTTGCCGTTTTTTGAACATTAAAGAAGGTATGTTGCTTTACCCATATTCCGAAAGAAAATGTCAATGTATTATCCAGGTTCATTCTAGAAAAAATGTATATCTAATTGCAATGCTTAATTTTAAGCATTACGTTCACTGTCTCCTGAACATGTAATATAATAGAAACTTTAAAGCTCCCCGACTCCAGTTTCAAGTTTGTTTTCAGGATGAATGCATTTTCACGCGGAACAATCTCTCTAATTTCTTTTGATAATAACCTACAAAAGAAAAGAAGGAAGAACTAATACATATATCTATCAGTGATTCGCGGTTGTTTTTATAAAGAGGAAGTTCAGCCTTACGTAGAAGATCTTCTTAAATATGATGGAGTATATGTGCATGTAATTCACACGTTCCTTTCTCTATTGATCTCAAAAATCATGTAAGTTTAGATTTATGTATTGTTTGTTTTTGTACCTCAGAAGCAAAAGAACCATTTTTCTTATGAGCAGCATAATCTGTTTTGATTTTGATGATTATCTGTTAACAATCGTTACTAACGCACTGTTGTCAATATACATCATGGTGACCTTGCTGCTACTAAGCAAACATCATTCATATATTTAAACGTCTCAAGTTTTGGTCGGATGCGCCTCTAAATATAAACTTGAATAAATGATGAACGTATGTTGATTTTTTTCACGATCTTATCACTTGTTTGGAGTTCATCATTTACCATGACAATAGCTTGTTTTTGAATTTCATTTGCGTTTATTAACATCTTTGCCAGGTCTACATATTGACCGTTGATAATTTTGTTCTTTACTTCTTGTGAAACATTTAACCCTAGCGGGTTTTCATAGCTAACAACAATCTTTGGAACATCTGAATGTTCATGTAATATTCCAATGGATTTTACTGTACCCGATTCTTTGTCCTGCCCTTGATCAATTGGGGTCTGCGGAGATTCCACGCTTGGGGCCAAGATGCCCTCAGCCTCGTTTGCAGTCATGACTGTTTTCCCTCAGCTAGGCTGGTCGTTCGTCTCTTGTCCTCTTTCAACTTCGGTCATATGTCCCCTTTTCTCGACAATCCGTTTCGATTTTTTTACGTTCGGCATTATGTCGGCAATAATTTTTATTGGTTTGTTTTCTTTGTACTTGGAAGATTTTTTATCTTGTCTGCTTAGCGTCAGTTTTTGCAGTTGCTGAATTAAGGGAAAAGGAAGTACACTATTATTAGAGCTGATTACGTAGATTTTCCGGAAAGAAAAATTAATTCATTCTAAAATAAACGGCTTTATTGTTAAACCAATAAATCTTAGTATTGTTTGTTTTTATTGATTTTTTCTTAACAACTGGATGATTTTGCTGTCTTAAAATTTGTCAAGAAAGTTTGAAACTCGCTTCTTATTTCAGATCTAAAAACGTTTAATGTGTAACAGAAAGTATTGAATACTGTATAGGGGATTAATTTCACGGGTTGCAATTTTCACGGTTTTCTCTCATCGGACAGGATCGCGGTTTCTTGAATTCGCGGAATTCTTATGTTATAGAAGTTACCTCCCTTGTCTTTATCCGTTTAATCCATACCATAGCTACATGTTAATGACATTTATCAACGTTATATATGTCTTTATTTCAGGAACAGCAAGGTAGTTTAATACAAAATAGACTTAATAAATAATGACGATTAATTAAATCAGGTGCAGTTATAAAAATCCTTGACTATAAAGTCAAATGACTTTTCTGTATGCTGTTACAATGAGTGCATGTACATCCCAAGATATTCAAAACAACGCGGCGAAAAAAAAAACACTGGACGGTAATAAATGTGTTAATGAAGGTAATGTAGGAATGTAGGAAATAATATCCTTCCAAATCTTCAGTAAGTTTGATAGTTATTTGAATGTTTTTTTTTTAAATCCAAATGTCGATAAAAACTATAATATGCATGATAATCGGGCGTGGTAACATTAGTTACGCACGGGTAATCAAAACTTATGACCCACATGTTTTGATTGATGAAACATATAGCGTTGGCTATTAAAAAGCATTTTATCAAATACAGGTAATTATCTGTTGATGTAAGCGTGCTAATTAAACTAATTGAATGTGAAGCACTGCTCGTAATTACTGAAATGACCATGCACTGTGGTACATGTATTTAACATAGTTTATTCTCAAATTTCCAAATAAAACGTGGAGATTATTGAAAAATTATTCACTGTTTCTTGAATTCGCGGATTTATTATCACCGTGAATATAGCGAATATTAACACCGCGAGTTATTTTCCCCCTATACAGTAATATATTGAATTATTGTTACTTTAAAATCTTTATAATTTATGTTAAGTATGCCACTCGTTTAATAAGCTATAATATATCAAGGATTTTTTAGAAGTATATTTTAGATAAGTAATAATGTATATCATGCATGCGCGCAAGATACCCATGACTCAAAATTAATCCCAAAAAGGAAATTGGAGTCAGTTTGCCCCATATAGTTCGCACTGTGCTACAGTACATGATAATAAAAGAACACGACTTCTACACTGCAGATTAAAGAGTTCTGATACAAGTTCTCTATATTATTCTTTAAATTAAAGATCGTGGTGTCAGGAACCCAGTCAGGAGACAGCAAGTAGACTTTCTCTGGGAATATATGACATCGGAGGAGGAAGAGAAGAGGGAAAACAGAAAAAAACGGGAAAATAGAAAATAAACTGAAACTTTTTTTCAATAATATTTTTCTAACACTCTATGTTTCACTAGCATATGCATCTCTACTTGACATTATGGGTGTCATAAAAATGTAATCCTTTTAAGTCTGTAGGTTTCGTCCTGGTTTAAAATGTTTTTAGATATAAATTTTTTGAAAGTCTTAACTTTTTTATCAACAATAGGGGAAAAACCTGGTTTTTCCCCTTACTATCAACGTCTTATTTTGGGGGGGCTGACATAAGTCATAACCAAACATAATTATTTACCCCAACTCCACCCCCTCCCTTCCTAATCTATTCCACTAGTTGGGCTGTTTAAATGTTGGTTTTGGTGAAAATTGACGATTTGTTTTGAATCCTACTTGCTCTCATCTGTATCTTAGAACAAGAGGCAAATGAGCCCTATAGGTCACCAGAGTTCCCCACAATTGAATTTGATTCGTGTTTTAAACCTGAAGACATGAAATTCACAATTTTAATAGAGGCACCATAGTGACCATTGCTTATCATAATTATTACACATAGCATGCTTACTTTGGTTACTTAAGGTTTCGTCAAAGGTCAACATGTCTAAAAAAAAATTTAACAATAGCTCCAAAACTATGTGTGGTATAAAGTCAAAACGTTTACAGTTTATAAATATATCATTGATTAATAGATAGAAAGTATTATTTGATAACAAATACTTTTAAAAAGAATGATTGATTGTATATTGTTTTACGTTTCTCTCGAGAATTTTTCAATGGAGACGTCACCGATGCCGGTGTAGGGCTTCAAATTTTGACCTATACTCGGCACTCAGGGCCATTGAGCAGTGAGGGTTCTTTATCGTGCCAACGCCTACCATGACAAGGGACCTACCTTTTTAAGGTCATATCCGAAAGACCAGTGACTTTCACTTCTAGTGCCGAGCGCTTGGCGAGGGAACCGTCACTACCAATGTTTACGTCTTAGGTATGACTCGGCGCCTGGAACGAGAATCGAAGCGGGCCTACCGATCACGAAGCGAACGCTCTACCACTAGGCTACCGTGACCGGTTGTTTAAAAAGATATTTATTGAGAAAAATTGTATGCGAAAATGTGTATATTTAAAGAAAAATGCACCTGCTTAATTCTGTCTTCTTTGTGAAAACCATCATTGCAGAAATAATATATGTTTATCAATGAAGGGCAAGTTGGAGGTGAACTGTCTCTGAAAGGATGACATGTACAAAGACAAGACCCCTATAGAATCCGCCATTTGCAATGTACTTTCACTTTCAAGTCTTAAAATTTGGAAAGAATAAATAGGGAAAACAACTTTCCAGAGGCTATCCAAGTCAAACTTGCCCTTCATTGATAAACATATTTTGTTTCTGCAACAATGGTTTTCACTAAGAGCGCAAAATTTATTGGATGTATTTTTTGAAAATATTTATTTCTAAGAAGAATTTTTCTCAATTTGCATTTTTTCCAAGTATTTTTTTTATCAAGTGATACTTTCTATTTGTTAATCAATGAAATATTTATAAACTGTAAAAGTTTTAACTTTACACCTCACATAGTTTTGGTGTTATTGTAAAAATAAATTTTTAGACATGTTGACCTTTGACGAAACCTTAATATCCAGAGGTAGATCAGAGTAAAAAAGAGAAAATTCATTTCCACTTCGTGCATCCTGACCCTGAGGCAGCATATTTTCAAAATTTTCAAAATGTTATCATGAATATATCATTAATTATTCAAAGAGCAGATTTCAAAGCATTAATTCATATTCAGACTATGTTCCCTCGCCCCCTCCAAATACCTCTGACCCAGGGGCCCGGAAAATAACCATTTTGGAAGAAGCAGCTTTCTTCATCATAAATATCAATTCCGTTAGTATGTACAACACACATACTCTGTAGTAGTTCGTGTTAAAAAAGACTAGACAAAGGCAAGACAAAACCTCACTAAAGGTACCAGGTAATATTTTATCAACATTTGAAAGCCACACAATACTGCAATATTTGGACTTTGGTCATCACTTTATGTCATCAGCAGACAATGCTTATGTTTGAAGTGACATATCATATGGTGTATGTACGTACATAATATTCATTCCCTCTCATGTTAGTGCAGATAAGATCTGTGATCAAATGGTGTACACAATAGTTGCTTCTTTCGTTGAATTTGAGAAATATTCCCGTGTTCAGCAGAGCGAGCGCTCGCGGTATCGCTCTTGTTCACTTTCCAGAAAACATGGACAGCCATCAACTGGACGTCTCAAAATACCTGAAGGCATACATCAGAGATCTTGACTTAGAAAAGCTAAGAATATTCCTACGGTTTTGCTCTGGGTCAATTTTATTTACAATAGATAAAATAAGTATGGAATTAAACATAATGAATTGCATTGAAAGAAGGCCTTTACCTCATATCTGTAGCTGCTGCACCTCGGGAAATAGTTGCTGTCTTGGCCTTGACCGCCATGAAAGGAACAGACAGACGATCCAGGAGATAGCGGACTACATTGTTCCCGGTCACGGAAAGATGCTTAAATTGCCTGCTAAGTATTGTTTTAAAGACAGGTACGCTTCTTTTCCAAAAAAAAAAAGAACACGTGATTGACTTTCTTTTCCTTGTAACTTTATGTAGGTGATTATCAATCGGGATTCAAAGAAAGAAGATTCGAAGAAAGAACCAAAGATGATTTATTCACAAAGCATCTTTCCTACATCAGGAACATTATACCGTATATGACAGACGTTATAGGTACACTTATACAGCTGTATCTCATTTTATCAGCACTGTCTACAACATCAACGGGAAATATCATCTTGGATGAGTGCATTTGACAGCTTGTCTTTCAATCTCTGTAGATATTTGGGGGGGGCGTACTGATTATATCTCGAATACTGCTTATAACTTCTATATAAATGACTTGACATCGACCCTTGTCATGGACTTGGACTGTACGTCGATGTAACTCAAAATTTGCAATCTTGTCCTTTCCTATGTATTTTCCTTACCAGAATAAACGATTCTTAACATTGGGCTAGAATACACTTAATCGCAAAATAATATTCCAAACTATTTCAAACCGTACACATGTCTGTGTACAACGCTTCTGAAAAAAGGACTAGGATGTAATCCTTATCTCAATTTATCCACAAAATGGAAAGTGAACGCTTGTTGTAGGAACAAAATTTCCAAAATCAAAAAAAACCCAGGTTGTGTTTGTGAAACACTATCAGCCGGCGGCGACAAAGTTCAAAAACTATTTTTAGCAGATTATCCACAATCAAGGTCACAAGGTCATTGACTTTAGTGTCATTAAAAAGAACTTCATTGGTGGAGTATACATATCAAATATGAAGTCTAGATTTCATGGTATAAAAGTTATAGCGTAGTTTGAAGTTGACAACAGACAGACAGGACAAAAACAATATATAATATACCTGTATCCTAATTTTTATTTCAGTATGTGCAACCTCTACAAAGAAAATGAACGGAAACTGCAAATAATTGAAATTTTTCTTAGTCCAAGGAGCATAATTGTCGAAAATGGTGCAATGGTACCCAAATCATCACTTGACCTATATATTCATCTGACATATCTGTATACTAAATTTCATTTCGCTATGTGCAACATCTGCTAAGAAAATGTACAAAAACTACAAATAATCAGAATTTTTTATGTCCAAAGGGCATAACACCCAAACCAAACTTGAACTAGATTTTCATTGATATACCAGTATACCGTATTTTATTTCAGTATGTGCATCGGTTGTGAAGAAAATGAACGGAAACTAAATGGACCGACAGACAGCAGCAAAGCAATATGTCTTCCCTTCTTCAAAGGGATGCATAATAAAATTATGCCACTAGAGGATGGCGATAAAAACATGCAGGTACGTTTTTCATACTAATTGTTAGTCCGTTATTTATACACTGAATTGATGACGTATTTTCTCGTTATTTCCCGAAAATGACATGGGATGCTTTTTCCTCCATGGCACCTGATCCCACCTCTGATGTTTCGGACGTCCTTGTTTGCTTTGCTCCTACCCTGTATTGTTTTATGGACTTTGAAATTGAGTACTCTTCGTTGTCTCCATGTCCTTCTTGATGGAGAGAGTTCCAAGCGGGTTTTGCAGTCTCCATTGCGTACAAACAAGCGGTAACAGTAACAACACTAAATTTTTTCAGCTGAATAGTCCTATTGCTTCTTAAATAAACCCCTGGAGGGCATTCAAAAAGAACATCGATGTTACAAAGGCATTTCTATTTACCTGTTATCAAATTCAATTTAATGGACTGTCACAATCATTTATTGGTACAAATAAGGAAAAGGATTTTGCACCTTCAGTGAGTATTCCAGACTTTCTACATGTTAAACTAAATGCAGAGAGTGTAACCATAAATTATGATGGCCAGCAGCACGAGTTTGTACTATCTGTGCTTCAGAAGATGCTTCTTTTCCATGGAAATAATAAGAAAAATGGTTGCATCTATAAATCAATGTGCGACTCAGTAACAGTAACTATTTACAGAAGCACAAATACGGTTCTCATTCAAGGGACTGGTGCATTTGAATGGTACCAAAATGACTTTATAGAAGAAGTTAAAAGTCAAATGGACATCAGCCAAAATGACTCTCTGACAGATTGCAAGATTATTGTCAATCAACCAAGCTGCACATCAACTCCAAGACCTTCAAAACAAAATGAATCAAGTGTGGAGATAGATTGCCACCAGTGTAGCAGCTCAGAAAACGTACAACTTCTTTCTGAAACTGTTAAATTGCTGACACAGGAAGTAAATCTTCTAAAGAAACAGCTTTTGGATGCACGACAAATAAAAGCCTGTGCCAACGCCTTCACACAGACTCCAAGAACACAGATGAAACAGAAGGCAACATCGACCGAAGGAATATCTGTTAAAACTGGTATATCGCGACACAGCCAATGCTCATTTAGTGTTGACAAAAAAACTACCAGTACATCAACAGATACCATGGATTCCAGTTCTGTATGGAAAAACACGCAACCCACACAGAAAAACAAAATGATGGCGACAAAGGACAGTCCTAATTTACATCCCTCCAGAGAGAGCCAGCCTTCATCGACTCCTAAAGAACGAGGAAACTTCCCCAGGATTTCGAATTCTCCATTTATTTCTACAAGAGAACGAACCCAAAAAACTACCCTGGTCATCGGAAGTTCTATTCTTCAACGAATCAAAACCCGAGGCTTAGATTCGAGTGTGAATGTTAGTACTAATCGTGGTGCTAACATATCACACATCCGTACAAAACTTCAAAGATATGATATATCTGCCATCGAAAATGTCATCATCCAGGCCGGCGGTAATGATGTAGCTAACCTGCGCAACATCGATGCGATTCAGAATGATTTCATTGAAATCATCGGAGATCTAAAGAGGAGAAATCATACCATTTCCGTGTTCATATCAGAAGTGATGCCAAGGTGTGATGCGGATGTTACTGAAATTAATGAGTGCATAAAGTATATATGTGAGGAGTATGGTGCTACGCTTATCGAGACCAGCGGATCATTCAAGCACTGGAATTCCCCTTCCTTTAGGAGAGATGGCATTCATTTGTCGCGGTACTTCCTTGCTTCTCAAGCTGTACAATACCCATGTGAAAATCCTTAAGCAACAAAGGCCCTCATCTGTGCAAACATGCTTTTACTGTGGAGAGCAAGGCCATTCCTCGAGAAACTGCCGACATGGAAACAAAGTTGTATGTTGGTATTGTGGTGAGCATGGTCACAAACAAAAGTTTTGTACCAGATAGGGTCACGGCAATGAAAGCTGTGCCGGTGATACGAATAACTGTCCCACTATCAATGTCAAAAATTATTTTGATCCTTTGAATAATCTCTGTTTTGACTGTAACGAATTAATTTGCACCTGTTCTTTAATTAATAATTGCTCAAATGATTTAAATCTTACATCAGAACTGATAGATACTTGTTTTAATAAGGAAAACACTTTTTCGAATCTTAAACAAACAAATCCTAAAAATTCTTCTCCAAAACCAGATACCTCAAATGAAATAAAACAAAACATATGTAAATCAAATCTTGGTTTAATGAAAAAGGGCCTACATTTTATTAATTTGAATGTGTGTCACATTATGCCAAAATTAGATGAATTGGTTTTGTATTTACAAGAACAGCTTTACACTGATATATTTTCCTTATGTGAAACATTTCTTGATGAAAATATTAATGATTGTAGTATAAATATAAAAGGATATTGTTTGGAAAGAAAAGACAGAGTAGGAAAGGCTGGTGGTGGACTTGTTACTTATATTTCAAATGATCTGAAATATAAACGCCGTAAGGATTTAGAAATAAGCAATATTGAGACAATGTGGCTTGAAATTAATCTTAAAAATTCTAAACCTATACTTTATTGTTCAGTTTACCGTCCACCATCTGCCCCCTCCTGCTGGGTAGATGATTTTGTCCAAGAGTTACAGTGCGCTACCTGCTGTGACGACCAGGAAGTGATTATTGCAGGAGATCTCAATATTGATATGCTTAAAGAACCCCCGCGGAGTTGGTCATCTGCAATTGTAGACTTTGGTTTAACACAATTAATTAACACCCCAACAAGAATTACTAATAGCTCTAAAACTCTTATTGACCATTTCTACACTACGCACCCTGCTAACATATGTGAAATAACAGTACCCCCTGTAGCGATGTCTGATCATTATCCTATATGTGCCACACGAAGATCTAACAGCATGCAAAGAAAAGGCAAACATATTGAAATACAATACCGTGATTTCAAAAATTTTAATGAAACAAACTTTTTGCATGATTTAAACAATGCAAATTTTGATGAATTAATTCTACTGCATGATCCCAATGACATTTTAAACGGTTTTTATGATATTTTCAATGCTATAATCAATAAGCATGCAAAGGTAAAAACAAAGCGTGTGAAATCAGAATTCCGCACTAAATGGTTAACTCCAGAAATAAATAATGCTAGGAATTTTCGAGATCAATTTCATAAACAGGGAGACATGGATAATTTTAGACTTTGGAGGAACAAAGTCACATCTTTAATAAATAATGCAAAATCTACGTATTATAAGGAAGTAATTGAAAATAGTTCTACTTCAAAGGAAATGTGGGGCCACTTAAATCAGTTAGCCTCAAAATCAGACAAAAACTCATCTCCTTCCAATATAACATATAACGGTCTAGATCTTGATAATCTACAAGATATTGCAAATGCATTTAATGAGCATTTTGCCCAAATTCCAAAAAAATTAATAGATAATCTTTCGTTTACTGCTTTCAAATCAGAAAAATTGAAAAGATACACGGAGACAAAACTTGGAGATCAAGACTTTTTTGAAATCCCTTTGATTAATGAAGAAAAGGTATTCGAAATGTTAAAAAGACTTGATGTAAACAAATCTGCTGGTATAGACTTTCTTGGACCTAGATTGCTTAAACTGTCAGCTGGTATAATATCCAAACCTCTAACACACTTGATAAATTCTAGCATAATCAATGGATCTTTTCCTTCACAATTAAAGGTCGCAAAAGTAACCCCCTTGTGTAAAAAGGGCGATAAATCAGACCCAGGAAACTATCGTCCAATCTCGATTTTACCAACGATATCGAAAGTTTTAGAGAAGCATGTAGCAGAAAATATACGCATCTTTACTTCTCACTTTGACTTGCTAATGAAAGCACAATCTGGATTTCGAGAACTTCACTCATGCCAGACAGCTCTCACAAAACTAACTGATGATTGGTTGCATGCAATAGATAAAGGAAATTTTGTAGGTATTACATATCTGGATTTTAGCAAAGCATTTGATCTTGTTAATCATGATATACTAATTAAAAAACTTGAATGCTATCACTTTGATCCAATATCAATTAAATGGTTTAAATCATACTTATATAATCGAACTCAAAGTGTTAAAATTGGTGCGTACACATCTGAATCACTGCCAGTCACAGCAGGTGTGCCTCAGGGCTCTATTTTTGGTCCTTTGTTGTTTCTATTGTATATTAACGATTTACCATTGTCTGTTGAACATTGTAATATTGATATGTTTGCTGATGACACTACAATGCATCTTCATGATAATCGTATTTCGCGTATTGAAACCACTCTTAATCATGAACTCTGTCAAATACAAAAATGGTGTCAACAAAATCAGATGAATATAAATACTGATAAAACAAAGTGTATGTTAATGGGAACACACCAAAAGAAATCTAAATTAGAAAACGTTAATTTTCATTTACAACTTTCCGATCATCCCCTTGAAAATGTAGAAATGCAAAAATTATTAGGTGTTCACATTGATCATAATCTTCAATATACTTGTCATGTAGATGCAGTTTGCAAAACTCTTACATATAAATTATTTACTTTACGAAAAATCAAAAAGTTTCTTCCAATGCGTACTAGAAAACTATTTTATAATGCTTTTATCCTGCCATCGATTTTATATTGTCTATCCATTTGGGGCAATTGTCCTCAAACACACATGGACAGAATCTACAGATTACAAAAAAAAGCAGCTAGGATTATTTTAAATGAAAAATATGATACACCTTCAATGCCTTTATTTAACACTTTAGGTTGGCTAACAGTTTATGAACTTTTATATTTACAGAAAAGCATTTTAATGTACAAAATATTTCATGGAATGTCTCCTGATTATATGCATAATCTTTTTGAATTTCAAAGTTCTGGATCATACACTTTACGATCAGAAACAAATTCCGAACTTCGACTACCAAAATATAAAACAAACTTATTTAAAAATTCTTTACAATATTCAGGGGTTATTATCTGGAATGAGTTACCAATTAATATAAGAAATTCTCAATCCCCGGCAATATTTAAAAGAAGTGTTGAAAATTTTCTACTTATAAAACGCAATGATTCTGTGTGATTTTTTTTTCTTTTTCTCTATACTGAAATGCTGATGTTTTTATTTGTTTGTAACATACTGATTATTTATTTATTGTCTCATAATTGTAATTTTATTTATTGTATATATTTATATGTGTTTTTAAAGAAGGCCCTGAGGAAGACTAGTGTTCGCACTAATCGGGTTACCTTCTCTAAATAAAGTATTATTATTATTATTATTAGTATTATTATTAATGTTGGTGACTGGGTGGAATACCAATTATCTAAAATAGAGGATGTATGTACACTATGTGATGAAAAAGATATAATATACTCGTTTTAATTTAATTACTGGAAACTTTCTTATACCTTAGAAAAATAACGGAAGAACGGTCTCTTGAACAACCAGACTGGCATGTGTGTTTATTTTTTTTTTTTTGCTAAATTGTGTTTAAATTAATTCAACAGTTGTTACAACTATCTTTTAATAACTGATTGGTAAAAATACAAGCCTAGCACATTTATTTTCATTTCATTACTTTTTTTTGCTTGATATGTATGCAGAGCTGAATGTCATCTTTCTTATTGTAATATTTTAAATATAAATGCTCATTTTTTAAAATTAAATTTGTTTGGAAAGGTGTCGTATGTAAGCTCCAGCGTGATTTGATTCTTCGCTATGCTGTTTTTTCCAAAATAAAATAAATAAATGAAAAACAGATTTAATTATATTCACCTTCTTTGTTTATTTTAAAAGTAACTTACAATAATAAATATTAATGTGTTGCGAGATCGATTTTGTCCATGTCCTATAGACATAGTTGAATTCATAACAATGTCAACCTGCGCACGCACAGGTCAAAGTCTAGTGTTTTTTGTAAATAACTACAATCCAGATTTAATATAAATATAGAATCGAACATGCATATTCAATATGTTACTGACCTATGGGCTAATGCAATGTATAAAACTAAGCTATTAAGCAATGGCGAAAACGGAATGGGACGTTTGTTGAAAGACCATCAGAAGAATAAAGAAATCAATTATGATATTAGGCAGCAGATTAGGAAATCAGGTAACGACATTTTTACTTATCTCGAGGCATCTTTCCATTGAAGAAAAAAAAAACCATGCAGACAAGTAGTTTTTCATCAATACAAGTCTACCAAGTCAAAGAATTCATACATTCAAGTCAAAAGTTAAGTTAGAACAATTAAATGAAGATAGTGATGACGTTTTCAGGTCAAGTCTCTGATATATACTGAAACGCAACAAGCAGTAATCTACAAATGTTTTTTTTAATGATTTTCAAAAATGCATTCATGTAAAGTAAGGCTAAACTCACTTTTTAGAAAATCAGAGATTTGATAGAAATGTTAAATGTTTATCTTTTTACTTTACTTAGTAACATATGATTGTTCAACTACCCCCCTCCCAGCCATTCAAGTAAAACGTGCAAGACAGCCCTAAACAACAATTACAGCTTAATTTCTACGATAAAATAGGTTCATACATATCGAGATCTGAGCGAAGGAATTATTCTTTGCAATTTTTGAATGCCTGTTTTTCAGATCATTACGTCGAATTTTCTCTAACTTAGAGCAGTGTAGCCACCCTTGGATTTCCGGTACCAGGTCTGTCCTTAATGCACATGATAGGTAAGACGCTGTTGAGGCGTAATGTAGTTAATTTTTGCATCAGCAACTCTCCATTACCTTTACATTGAAATTTTCCAGCTTGAGCAATGGAAATGCGTACTGTAGTATCTGTGCGACTGTCCCGTGGTACGACCTACTGACAAGGTGACGTCAGATGGCGGGACAGTCGCACGGACCTCTTTTCCATGAAGATGGCGAAGAAACCTGACGTGTGTGGCAGTTGGTGAGTCTTACCCCTGGGCCAGGACCCACCCCGGCATACCGTTATATATTGTAATACATATGTATCTGTCAATAAACCGTTAGTACCATCACCTTGGGGTTTACTTTAGTACTTAAGCCATTTTCAAGAAGCCTTCGCATCGTTACGGGAAACGAAATGGAGAGTTTATTTTTTGAAATATTGCTGCATTACTTATGATGAACAATAAAAACCCTTTAAACTCCATATTATTGAAAAATTTATGGTAAATATGATTTTTTTTATTTCTGTTAAGCAGACTCAAACTTGACTTCCGGTTATGGTATGAAAATCGTTCAACCGTTAAATTACCTATGTTTATCGAACTGATATCCATAATTTTAAGATACAAAATTCTTTACCTTGCATAATCATTTCCCCCTAAAGTAGGATGTTGCGTTTCTTTTGCGTGTCAGTATAAATCAGGTGTGAAATACTATGAAAAAAAAAACCAACGATTTTCCTTCCTGGATATCTTCAATTCCTAGAACTTTTTAATAATACATGTAGACATGCGTAGATGTACTTCCGAGTATATAAATTGTCATTTGTTAATCCCACTGACGCGCAGTTTAAGGAAAACTTGCCCCCTTTTAGTGCAGTCGATAACGGACGATCTCCAAACCTTCCATCATATCATTCAATACAGTTTATGAATTTATGATAACAAGACGCAGATAGGGAAATCAAAGCATCCAAACCTTCAAGAGATTAGACAAGTCTGTAACGCATTTTGATGCAGGAGATGTCCAGAATGTGTATTGCACGAGTAAATTAATAATATTATATAGAAATTCAGTCTTTGTTAAAGATACCTCCAAAAATACTACAGGTCTGTGGTTCTGATGGGAAAAAATCTCATGTTTCAAAAGCTGCATACAACGTATATTGTAAATTTGACCAGACAGCAGGAATTGGACACAAAGAACAATAAATAGTAAAGAACAATTGTATCCTTGTCCATTGTCTTTTTTCTTCAAAAAATGACAAAATAATTTAATACGTCACAATAGGTGTTAATTGATTTCCAATGATATCAAACTCAATAATTTCCGTGAAACAGTTAATTTTTTTTCAAACAGTTCTAAGAACTTTTGAAATGCCCCTCGTATTTTTGTTTTACTTTCAGAACAAGGTTCACTTTTGCCTTATTTGGCCCTGTGAATTTCTGAATACTGTATAGGGGGAAAATAACTCGCGGTGTTAATATTCGCTATATTCACGGTGTTAATAAATCCGTGAATTCAAGAAACAGTGAATAATTTTTCAATAATCTCCATGTTTTATTTGGAAATTTGAGAATAGACTACGATAGGTTTATAAACATGTACGTGCAGTACATGGTCATTTCGGTAATTACGAGTAGTACCGTACGTGTCATATAATTAATTTAATAATCACGCTTTCATTTAATTCAAATTAATCGGCATATAATAACCTGTATTTGTTAAAAACCTGTTTCAATGGCCAACGCTACATGTTCCTTCAATCAAAACACGTCGGCCATGTGTTTTGATTACCCATGCGTCAAGTGTTACCACGTGTATTTGTTACCTGCATTATCGTGCATATTAGTTATTGTCGACATTTTGGTTTTAAAAAAATCATTCAAATAACTGTCGAACTTACTGAAGATGTGGAAGGATATTTTTTCGTCGTCTTACATTTACACATTTATTACCCTCCAGTGGTTTTTCGCCGCGTTGTATTAAAGATCTTATACATGCACTCATCGTAATAGCATATAGGAAAGTTATAATTTGACGTTTATTTGTCAAGATTTTTGATAACTGCACTTGTTTTAATTAATTTTCAATTATTTATTAAATCGTACTACTTTATATTAATCTACCCTGTTGTTCGTGAGATAAAGACGTAATGCTGATTAATGTCGTTTACATGTAGCTATGGTATGGATAAAACGGATATAGACAAGGGAGGTAACTTTTATTATATACAAATTCCGCGAATTCAAGAAACCGCGATCGTGTCAGAAGAGAGAAAAACGTGAAAATTACAACCCGTGAAATTAATCCCCCATACAGTAACTGAAACCGCAGTTTTACTTAACAATGCATTAAATGTCACTAAGATCTTTGGTGACTGCTTATCTATCAAAACTGACGTCATTTTCTGTCTAGTCAATGCATTATGACGTCACGAAATGCGTCAATTTCCTCTTATTCTGAAAGAGTCTACAAAAACTGCCAATTTTTAGCCGGGCTTATTGCTCAAAGAGCAATTGCCGGCTTATGGGATCCTGTTCAAGGCAGGATGTTGACCCCATAGTCGCCATTTTAAAATTACGTGCAAAAATATAGTTCTTACTCTAAACCGCTATTGAGATAATACAAACGCTAAATAAAGCAACAATTTTTTCATCAGAATATAAACGTGATTCATGTAAGAAATCCATTCTACTCTGTAAATGAGCCCGGCACTCTGTACTTCTGAGTACTTTGATTAAAGCTCTGATATAAAATATGCAACCAGTAAATGATAGAACTGTTTCTGAGGATTAATGGACATGTTTTATTTTTTAGATCAGAGAGTGCGCTGATATATTTTTTCTTCACTGAAAGTACTCAAATATACCTTTTTACCTAAAAATTCAAGAAAATTGCAATTTCATAAAGCCAGTTCTCAAAGACCTGGACTTTTAGGAGAATTTTTTTAATAGGATATGAAAGTACCAAGGCTCTATTTTATTTTAACTCTTGAAATAAAAAAACCTAGTGTTGATCAATTAATTGGTATATCTACAGGGCTATTTAATGCATACAGTGAATTCAAACCGACTTCTTTCAGATGTCAGATGAATCTACAGTGCACATTAAAGCATTTTGCTTAGCATCGATGAAAAAAAAAGTTTTACCAGATTTTTTTGTGCACAAGTAATGCTGATGACTCAAATTGGGAAGATTTTGCTTATGGTCCATGCCCCATGGGGTACGTATTTCACAAAAAAATAAACTAAGGTATGAAATCTAATTTTTAATTTCATTTTCTAATAATTAAATTCTGGTTGTAACGCTGTATTTGATTGGATAAAAAAATTACTTCATATCGTATAAAATGGGTTGCCTACGTCACAATGACGTACGTCAAAAACGTATCAATCCGCCTGACGTGTCATTTTTTAGAACAATCAGCTTCTTTTTCTTACATCAAATGAATGAAAATTAAATCATAAGCAATGAATTTAATATTAAATTCATTCCTTAAATAATATGTTGTAATATACATGTTCCTATTTTCTGTAAATTACATACTAGTATCCAGATGAGCTGAGGCATGCAGTCATATTGGGGGGGGGGGGGGGTTGCTCCTCACGATATGCAACATAAGGATATGGAGATAGAAAACAATATTCAACATCAAAGTCCATAAAAGAATACAAATAGGAGCAGAGCAAACACGGACCACCGAAATATCAGGGATGGGGTCAGGTGCAATGGAGGAGTGAGCATCCCCTGCTGACCGGTCACACCCACCTTGTGCTCCTTGTCATGATCGGGAATTAACGGGAAAATCCATTTTCAATAAATTCGAATACCAGTCCGAAAAATCTCAATCTACAATAAGCATTTGATAAGTTTCCACACGTACGACTATGGAAATAAATGTATTTACAATACTAAGGCATTCAGGAAACAACACAGAGATGTATCAACAACAATGGACAGGGAACAATAGGTAGTTATTATTATTGTCCTTATGGATGGATATTCACTGTCTGGACAGAGTGGCGGATCTATGTGGTTTTTAATGTCACGTGACACAGTCTTATAAATAGCAGGTGCGTGCTTAAAAAGTTACTCTACCGCTCGTAGGATTAGGAATGGAAACAGGTAAATTAGACATATATATATATGTATATATATATATATATATATATATAATATATATATATATATATATATATATATATATATATATATATATATATATATGTATACATTATTTAATGATTACAAAATAACGCATTTTCATGTTAAATTGGAATAAAATGTGTTGTTATAAAGGTTTTGACGAACAGCATTCTTTCAATATTACTTATAAGTACAGAATATTGAGTAAAATTAATTTATTTTTGGAGTAACGTAGTGGCATGGTGGCATGTAGCACAATACTGGTAACATCTGGCGTTCCACAAGGCACGCTGTTTGGGCCAACATTGTTCCTTATCTATATTAATAAAATTACGGATAACACAGTCTCAACCATCCGATTATTCGCAGATGACTGTGTCATCTATATATACGTACTTTGTCAACGAGACCCTGAACAACTTCGACAAAAAATCGTTACGGACGGACAGACGGAAAGACTCACAAGGGTTAAACAGTATTACGCCTCTTCTCCTGAGCGGGTTTATAACAAAACGAAAACAAGGTATTGCAATGAGATTTCTGAAGAAAAAAAACATACAATCCAGAAAAAACTTGACAGTGTAACATCTATGACTCGAATAGAACACTGTAGAAAGGAAATGCATTTAGACTGAAGTAACTAATGTATAAAGTAACGAAGTGGACACAAGTGAATGGGAAACACCGATTGTCGCGGTTCCTAAGAAAAATGGAAAAGTTAGGATGTGCAGCGACTTCAGTTACAATAAATCCTAACCTAAATGTACATCAGTATCTCTTATCAAAAAATTTAAGATATTTTTGCGTTATTGTCTCATGGAGAACACTTCTCAAAAAGACAAGCTTATCTACACACGGAAATGGAGAAAAAATGGAAAAGTCTAAAACTTGCCTCACGAGCAACACTCATCAAGGACTCTATCGCTACAACAGATTGTTGTATGGAGTAGCAATAGCGCCATGGACCAGGTTCTCCAAGGAAAACCAGGAGATTACATGTTAAAGATTGCATCACCTCAATAGCAGCTGTTACTGAAGGAACAGTCAGATACGAAACAGGTGCCATCCATATACTATATGGAACACTTCTGTCTTTGATTTGCATTTATGAACATTTGTGTGATATCGAGATCTTCTTTTTATAGATATGCATTTATATATTCCTTAAAATTACCTTTTTCATTCACTCCATATGTAAGTAATTTATTCTGTATGATAATAATTGTAATTACACCAGTACAATTGTTTCTCTCGCAATAATTTCAGATTTTTTAGGCGCAATGTCATTGCCTCTCAATTGCGATGTCAGAATACGTTGTTCGTTGTTGAGTTTCTATGCATTCAAATACACACGACTGATGAAGGCCGGTAGCACGGTCAAAATATTAAAAGCTACGGCTCAGGTGAGCTAAAAACTAGTCAAAATGAAGTTGGGATTTCTACGTTGAGCTAATATTGGCCCAACATACATGTAGATAAACCAACGCAATACCAGTTGGAATACAGTTGGGGAATAAGCCCTGACCCAATGTTGGCCCAACTTAGATTCACCAACGTATGCGTATGTGGCAGAGTGAAATTTGTAGATATTTTGTTTTATCAATTTAGTAGGATTATTTAATTTATTATTTTCATTATTTAGAAAAATTATTTGAACCATGAATTTGTTGAATATGAATATATTTCAGCTACTGTAAGTTATTTTCTGAGATAAGCATATCACTCGTGAGAATATTTTTAACTTTTGCACACTGTACCTATATTTAGAGGGAATACCCTTTTCCTTGTTTTTCATTGGTCAGTGTGGTCAATTGTAAAGAATTTGGTCATGTGATACATTTGGAGGGAGATTTTCTATTATGTGATATATGTAGTTCCTGTGCTGCAGTCTTTGTTGTGTCAGTCAGTTTTGTCCAGAATTTTTATGCTGTAATTGGAATCTTTTCTCATATAATCAGGTCAGTTAATTTGTATTTACCTATATAGTCTTTATATTACATACATAAATATCTGTTTTGTGATATTACAAATATTTAGGTACCTATGCTATTTAAACGGCTGATTGCATTGAAAACATGAGGAAAAGTGTAACATTTATTTTGTAAAGAAATACAGGATTTGAATATAACTATAGATATAGCACAGTGAACTGAATAGCTGAAGTGTATTTATTTTTACCTTTAAATAGAATTCTCATGATCAGAGGATTGTAAGACGACCTTTACACCTCATGTGAGGAAAGCATTATTTCTAATGTATAATGTTTGAAATGTATATGTAAATGATTTATCTAGGCTCACAATACTGATGAAAATACATGTAAATATTTTCTTTATGAATTCATGTGAAACTAGTGCTAATTGTAACGGGGACCGTTACAGATGTTCCCCAAACGCTCCCCAACTCTCTTTTTGGGCCATATTACCTGTAAGCTTCATTAAATAAGACAAACTCTATGTTTTTGAGACTTTAACATTTACCTGGAAGTGTACGAAGTTCATTCAAATTTTAGCATTGCATGCGTGCGCATGCGAATGCCTGTGCGTAATGACCATATCATTTTGTCTACACAATCCATATATTTTAATAAACTAAAAATTAAAGTATTTAATCCAAAAGTAATAAAAATACGCTCATTCAAGTGTATTTTTGATTTTGTTCATTTCACGTGCACGCACGTGCATACATGAGCACGGTGACCATACCTTCTTGTAGAAGATCATTACATCTATCTATGTTCTAAATCCCACCCCATATGGTTGAAAACCAAGGGCGTTATACCTGTTAAAAGTTTCAGCCAATTAGATTGCAGCGCACGTACACGCACGTGCGCATGTGCATGGTGACCATACCTTTCTTGTAGTAGTCCATTATATCTATCTATGTTCCAAATCCCATCCTGTTTGGTTGGAAACCAAGGGAGTTATAGATGTTTAAACTTTCAGCCAATCTGATTGCAGCGCACGTACATGCACGTGTATCCATGTGCATGGTGACCATACCTTCTTGTAGTAGTTCATAATATCTATCTATATTTCAAATCCCATCGTCTTTGGTTGAAATCCAAATGAGTTATAGCTATTTAAAGTTTAAGCCAATCAGATTGCAGCGCACGTGCATGCACGTGTTTTCATGATTATTGCTATATATCATATTGTAGGATATCCTAATGCATGGCTATAATCAAAATTTCAAAGCATTTCGTCAAAAGACAAAAAAGATATTGAGATTTTTGTTTCAGCCAATCAGAGTGCAGCGTACGTGCATGCGCGTGAGATCTTGCTATTTTGACCATGTCATATTGTCTATACTTCTAATGTATCCTTATATTATGAGTTCTAAAGCATTTCATCAAAAATTAAAAAAGTTACATCTGTATCAATGTAATCGGTCATTTATCATGTTGCACGTGCGCGCTCTTGCAAGCACGTGCGCGCAATATGACCTTCGTTCCGCAAATCTACATTACATGTCTACTGACCCTAAAAACATTTCACCTTAGTCTGATGTGTAGTTTACAAGATCACTCGCGGACAAAATTTTCCCAGGAAGAAAAATAAGAATAACTAGAGCCGAGCTCGTTGCAAAGCAACGAGTAGGTCTTCCGTCCGGTTTTGACCGGAAGTGCCGGAAGTGACGGAACAAAAGAAAGCAATGAGATAAGTAGTCTCCAGTGACTTTATAATTTCAATTTTGCATCAAAACCTTAAAAATAAGCCATTTTCGCTACTTCCGGTTTGACCGGAAGTGACGACGACGGACGGAAAAAAATACTTTTTATGCTCCAAAGGACATATGTGACCCAAAAACTTGTCGAGAAAGGCAAAAAAACGTGTTGTATGACTACTTCCGGTTTGGCCGGAAGTGACGACGCCGGACGTATTTTGACTCCCTCAGTAAAATGAGCTTGACTTTATGAACAACTTTGCTTCTTTGATGTATTACAAATTCTCAATGCTTTTTGAGATATAAAGGAAAAACGTTCGACCCCTCTAGGCCCTTAATTTTAGGGGCCAGCCCTTTTTTCGAGATATCATTTGAAAGATCTTGGGATTCTACACTTCTTTTGTTCTTAATGTTTTAACAAAATATTTCCAGGTAAAAAGATATCGTAGAAAAGGTGTCAAAAATTTTGAAATTCGCGAAAGGACAAGTTTCGGGCCATAGCCAGCGCCGACGTGCGGCACTTCCGAAAAAAATGAAATCATTTTCCCATATCTATAGACTAAGGACTATCATATCGGAAAATTTCACGTTTCTATCTAAAGCCATTTCTGAGAACGTTCGCGGACAACCTGACCCTTCAAAAATCACAAAATCGACAATATCTCCAAACCGGAAGTGACGTCATTGAAACGAAAAAAAAATGCATAAGGTTTGAGTAATGTTACATATGTCCTGAAAGTTTCATGGAAATCCATCGAGCCATTTCCGAGAAATCGCGTGCACAAAATCGGTAAGAAAAAAAAGAATAATAATAATAATAACTAGATGAGATCTCGTTGCGAGCAACGAGTAGGTCTTCCGTTGAATTTCTCGATAAGATGAGATGTGATTTTGACTGAGATATTCGTTAAAAGAGAATGACATTAAATTTTCCTTCATTTCTTTTTAAGTTTCTGATTTTTATCACGATATTCTGAACATGTTTTGTTCAATATGGCTTATAAAAATACTCCCTCTTTTCGAGATATAAAGCATCAAAGATATAGCATTTTGGCCCCTTGCAACCTCTTATTACGTAACATATGATCAAAACTTTATAATGTATTGTTGTAAATCATTAAGATGAATATCTTTGCTTCTCATAATGGATACTTATAAAAAACATTGATCATGAAAGAGTTGAAGATGAAATACTTTTGACCCCTCTAAGTCCCTAATTTTAGGAGTCAGCCCTTTTTTCTTGATATCAAATGAAAGGTCTTGTGATTTTGAAGATTTTTTGATCAACACTTATTCAGAGATTTCTATTCGTTGTGGAAAAATATTTAAGGGTCACTCCTACAAGTCCTCAATGGGGCCGTTTTACAAAAATTCAAAGTATGCATATTGCTTAGAACATTATTCTTGCCATTTTTTGTTCAATATCAATTATCAATATATTCCCCCTTTTCGAGGTATAAAATATCAAAGATTTCGCATTCTGGCCCCTTCTGACCCCTAATTACGTAACATATGATCAAAATTGTATCATATATCAGGGTCCGACACTCGTCAAAATTTGGTCTCGCCATTTGGGCAACCTTGGTACTGATCACAGGTTGCCCAAATGAATTTCAGGTTGTCCAAATAAAATATCAAATGAAACAAAACTTAATATGCAATTGTTTAAAATTTGTTAAGATAATTAACAGAAGTTGTATTTTTGTATTAAAAAATGTAAACCAGACATTTTTGGAATGTCAAGATGTCTTCCAGTATTTTATCAAACAAAAATATAAGCAGAATCGGACATGCAGAATGCTAAAGTTTGCAGGTCAAAACATTCATTTTTACTTACCATGAAGGCCTAAATAAATGGGGTCAAATATCCCTGGACTGAATTAACCAGGTGTGATATTACAGTGGACACCCAAAATGGCTGTCTACCAGCAGAAAACGATCATCAGATGATCAGAAAGTTGTATAGGGAAATGCAAGCTGTTACAATGATGATTATTACTCTTTATATTTAAGGTGATTGTTGACTAAGTTGACATATTTTATATCTCAAATAAATCTTTATTAAAGACTTTTGGTAAAAATTACAACAGGTGATTGATCGAACGAAGATTTGGCAGGAAGATTGATTGATTGTATGTTGTTTAACGTCCCTCTCGAGAATTTTTCACTCATATGGAGACGCCACCAGTAGCCAGTGGAGGGCTACAAATTTTGTCTCAGGGCCTTTGAGCAATGAGGCATTTTCTTCGTGCCAGCACCAACTGCGACACGGGGCCTCGGTTTATACGGTCTCATCCGAAGGACCGGTCTCCACGTCCCGCAGTGGGATTCGAACTCGCGACGTAAGGATTGACTCCTTAGTTCGCGACTCTAGAGCAGACGCTCTAACCACTGCGCCACGCGGAAGAATAATTTACGCAGCTGCAATTTGAACATGTTGAATAGGTTGGTTTGGTTACAGGAAAATATGTTTTCAAGACCATATGAAGTTTATTTTAAAATATTAAACATCATTATTAAAATTTTAAATAATCCCAACTCGTCCCAGGTCGTCATTTGGGCGAGCCAGACTGAAAATCAGGTCGTCCGAAATCATTTCTGGGTGGAAATGACGAGGTGACGAGCGTGAATGTCGAACCCTGATATATTGTTGCAAATCTTTAAGATAAATATTTTTGCTTCAGTAATGTATAACAGAATATTGATCATTAGAGAGTTATAGATAAAAGACGTTTGGTCCCTTTGAGCCCCTAATTTGAGGGGTCAGCCCCATTTTCTTGATATCAAACGAAAGGTCTTGTGATTTCAAAAACCTTTTGTTCTACAACTATTCAGAGATTTCTTTTCGTTTAGGAGATGTGCTTAATATAAATATTTAGGGGCCACCCCGACAAGTCCTTAATGGGGCCATTTTGCAAAAATTCAAAATATGCATATTGTTTAGATCATTTTTCTGACCATCTTTTGTTCAATATCGCTTATCAAAATTTTCCCCCTTTTCGAGATATGAAGCGTCAAAGATTTAGCATTCTGGCCCCTCGTGGCCCCTTATTACGTAACATATGACCAAAATAGTGTAATATATTGTTGCAAATCATTAATATGAACAACTTTGCTTCTGTAATGTATCACAAAATATTGATCATTAAAGAGTTAAAGATGAAAGACTTCTGGCCCCTCTGAGACCCTAATTTGATGAGTCAGCCCCTTTTTCTTGATATCAAACGAAAGGTCTTGTGATTTCAAAGACTTTTTGTTCTACAACTATTCAGAGATTTCTTATTGTTTAGAAGATATGCTTAATATAAGTATTTAGGGGCCACCCCGACAAGTCCTTAATGGGGCCATTTTACAAAAATTCAAAGTATGCATATTGTTTAGATCATTATTCTGACCATCTTTTGTTCAATATTGCTTATCAAAATTTTCCCCCTTTTCGAGATATGAAGCGTCAAAGATTTAGCATTCTGGCCCCTCGTGGCCCCTTATTACGTAACATATGATCAAAATATTATAATATATTGTTGCAAATCGTTAATATGAACAACTTTGCTTCTGTAATGTAACACAAAATATTGATCATTAAAAAGTTAAAGATGAAAGACTTCTGGCCCCTCTGAGCCCCTAATTTGAAGGGTCAGCCCCTTTTTCTTGATATCAAACGAAAGGTCTTGTGATTTCAAAGACTTTTTGTTCTACAACTATTCAGAGATTTCTTATTGTTTAGAAGATATGCTTAATATAAATATTTAGGGGCCACCCCGACAAGTCCTTAATGGGGCCATTTTACAAAAATTCAAAGTATGCATATTGTTTAGATCATTATTCTGACCATCTTTTGTTCAATATTGCTTATCAAAATTTTCCCCCTTTTCGAGATATGAAGCGTCAAAGATTTAGCATTCTGGCCCCTCGTGACCCCTAATTACGTAACATATGACCAAAATATTATAATATATTGTTGCAAATTGTTAATATGAACAACTTTGCTTCTGTAATGTATCACAAAATATTGATCATTAAAGAGTTAAAGATGAAAGACTTCTGGCCCCTCTGAGCCCCTAATTTGATGAGTCAGCCCCATTTTCTTCATATCATGTAATAGTTCTTGTAATTCTGCACAACTTTTGTTCAATATGTCTTAACAAATTATAAAGAGATAAGAAGATATGAAACAAAAGGTGTCAAATTTTGTGAGATGTTTCTGAGATATTTTTTCGGGCCCTACCGAGCATCGGCGCCTTTTGCGCTAGAAAGATTTGGACACCAGCCCGCAGCTCTACAATTCTTCCTTTACTTTCACTGAAAATCTTAAGTCAATATCTTAAGTCGTTTCGGAGGAGTTTCCCGGACAAGCTTACCCTCTAAAAATCAGAAAATTCATAATATCTCGAGATAGAAAGTGACGTCATCGCCGAAAAAAATTTCCAATAAGGTTCAGACCAATACCTATCAGATCTGAACGTTTGATGAAAATCGGACGAGCCACTAACGAGAACTCGCGTGCACAAAATCGGTAAGAATAATAATAATAATAATAGGGAAAAAGAAACCGAACGAAAACAATAAGGTCTTCCGTTGGAAACGGAAGACCTTAATAAAAGTGAAAAAGAAACCTAAGAATAACAAGAAGGTCTTCCGCTGAAGACGGAAGACCTTAATAATAATAAAAAACAGAGTAAAAACAATATGTTCCCCAACTTCGTTTGGGGAACATAATAAGGCTTACATGATGGTATACAGTAAAACTTGAATTAGTTTATATTATCAGTATATTTGTAATACTTTGTTTATTAAAATAATGAGCAGTCATAGATATTTTGATAGACACAAATATTTTTGAGTCTTGTGTATAAAGGGAAATAACTATTATTTTCATTTTATTCTAAAACATGAGCATAAGAGTTATCTATCTTACAATGTTGTTTATTAAGTTTTTATTGTGTTACAGGGTCATGTCATTTCATCATTTCATCTCTATATCCAAATAAATGGTGTAAACTTTACCGGAGTCGTTCTTTCTACCCAAACTGAATTCGAATCGCCTTAAGACCCCGGGTTACACGTATACATGTGCATATAGTGTGTGTTTCCTTCCTCTTTTTTTTTTAGAAGTTTCTGTTAGATAAGGGATGACTCAATATAAATCGCAAAGAGGAAAGGGGGCATTTTGCCTCATAGTGTTGTGCTACAGTACAATTTAGTCTCTCTAATCCTTGGTTGACTGCTTTAATAATTATCATATTTTATCAAATGTAATTACATGTACATGTTTGACAATAGATATCTTATTTTACGTACGCATTGGGTGAATAATATTGATGAAATAAAAAAATAAAAGAATCTAACAACCCTCTACACTACAATACAGAGAGTTGTAAGTCTTTCTCTTATTTGAAATTAAAGCAAATACTAGTATTAAAAGGTATGTATAGAGTGTGTGTGAGAGATTGGGAATCCTTTGATACACATTCTTTAAGAATGAGTACATTAATTTTCATTAAATTAGAAACAGTAAGGAATAATGGGCTGTGCTCCAACTCCACCTAAATATTCTCAATAGCAAAGGACTGGTTCCGATTGGTGAGCGACAAGGACGGTAGACGTAAGAAAGGGACAGAAAAAAAGGAAGCAGCAGTAGCCACCCAATACAAGGGGATCAAACAGAAAGTGAACCTGAGCCTGCTTAGATGCGTAATGTAAAATGACTGTTGTTTGTAACAAATAAGAAGAATATTAACTTTTTCCTTACTATAATTCTTTTTTAGGCATTTACCTTTAAAATGTTGAAGCCAATTTGAAATTGTAACATATTTCATCAAAACAGAGAGAAATAAGAAGAATACAAAAAATAAGACTTTTTGTTTTCAATTAATATTTGATAACTTATCATTGTAACACCTCTTTTTGCTGATAATATAAAATTATAAACTGAATTATTAATGTTTGACCAAAGTAAAATACAATAATGGACTGACGTTTATCCTAAATGTGTATTGTTAGTCAATGTGGAGCAGACAGGTTCTTTACATAGATTGATTGATTGATTGTATACTGTTTAACGTCCCTCTCCAGAATATTTCACTGATATGGAGACGTCACCATTGCAGGTGAAGGGCTGCAAATTTAGGCCTATGCTCGGCACTTTTGGCCTTTGAGCAGGGAAGGATCTTTTTCGTGCCACACCTGCTGTGACACGGGGCCTCGGTTTAAACGGTCTCATCCGAAGGACCGCCCCATTTAGTCGCCTTTTACGACAAGCAAGGGGGTACTGAGGACCTATTCTAACCCGGATCCCCACGGGGCTCTTTACCTAGATCTGCTGAGCATAAAATTCACAATTTGGGTAGAAACATTCTTGCTCATGATAACTATGTCCTTTATTAGTTTTTTAATATACAGAAGCAGAGATAAAGCTTTTTAGAGGATAAATGCATTTTCACTATATAATCAATAGAGCCCCGCCAGGACTGCTGACCCTGGGGCCATAAAATTCACAATTTTGGTAGAGACACTCTTGCTCATCATAACTATGTAATTAGTTAGTTTTAATACCCAGGAGCAGAAAAGAAGATTTTCAAAAAATTAATGCATTTTCACTATATTATCAATACAGTCCCGCCCTATCACCAGAACCCCAGACCTTGGGGCCATGAATTTCATTTCGGTAGAGCACTCAATGCTGATTACAATCATACAAACAGTTTGACTACTTGATGTAAAATTCACAATTTTGGTAGAGACACTCTTGCTCATCATAACTATGTAATTAGTTAGTTTTAATACCCAGGAGCAGAAAAGAAGATTTTCAAAAAATTAATGCATTTTCACTTTATTATCAATACAGTCCCGCCCTATCACCAGATCCCCAGACCTTGGGGCCATGAATTTTATTTCGGTAGAGCACTCAATGCTGATTACAATCATACAAACAGTTTGACTACTTGATGTCCAGGAGTAAAGAAAAAGATTTTTAAACATTGCACTAATTTTAATGGTTTTTAACCCCCCCCCCCAATCCTGGCCCCAGGGGACAGGGACAATGAAATTCACAATTGTTGTTTCCCTTCACCCACAGATGCCGTATTCAAAAATTGGTTGAAATTGGTACAAAGGTGTCAGAGAAGAAGCTGAAAATGTTTAAATGTTAACGGACGACGACAATTGAAAACGGATAGCAAAAGGTAACCTAAGTTTACTCAGGTGACCTAAAAATGTAATTTTTGTCAAAACTCAAGGTTACGAGTTAAGAGATTTTTCAAATATCAAATATGAAGAAATTTAACAAGTGTTAAAAAAGTATCAGATACAAAGTTAATGGCCGTCACCTGGTGTTGACGCAATGTGATTTCAACCCAGCGCTCTGAATGTTAAAGCGAAGAAATGCAATCAAACACGGGTAAACGACGGGAGTAACTTCGACTCGAGATCTCTCTGGCGAGACTGAACTTTCATGTAGAATTGTATCATGCGGTCATTGGCAAGAATAACGGCGAAACCTTATGCAAAAATTAGGTAAGGGTCTTCCGAGGAAAGCCTGGAGCTGTGACGAAATACCTTGGGTCTGGATGAAACTACTCGGAGGGGGTCCGGAAGTGTCCAGTCCTCTGTAAACATGAATTTCGATCCTAGCGGACCAGGGTTGATAGAGATGTCTGCCAACAGAATACCGACTAGGATACATGTATTTGACAGGTGACACGTCTTTGTTGATGAAAACTATGTCAAGGCAACTAGGCTGGGGAGGTCTCTGGGTTGCGACCCAACAGCCCCCTCACTGGAGTGGAGACACCAAGGGGTGGAAGCGATATAGGCGAGCTTACTGAAAGTCAGATTTGATTGCGTTCAGACGCCCAATACCCTAGTGTGAAAGCATTTAGGGATGTAATCGAATTGAATGGGGGCAACCTATTCGGTGAGGCTGCCGAAGTAGTTCTGGGGTTTGTGGAAGGGGATGAATGTGATGATGATCTAACGTCTCTCCTTGAAAAGGTAGTAAGTATTTGCTCTAACTCTGCTGGTAAGAGCGGGAAAGCCAAGAAAGGAGGAAGCAGCGCTGAGGGAAGCACAGGCCTAGTGGAACGAAGGGCAATGTCAAACTTGATCGATACAGGGAACTACAGCGCTAATATCTTAAAGAAAAAAGGCCATAGTGGGACTGTTATTAGATGGGAAGGAAGATACGGAGAAATGCGATCTAGACCATACTCATGTAGAGGCCACCTATCAAGATAGGTCGCAGGATGTCGATCTGAGTTCATATCCAGAAGCAAACAGGGTCAACAATCTTAGTTTGCTGAACCATTCACGGCAGAGCAGGTCCGAGAGGAGAGGGCTTCACTCGTGCCAAGAAGAACTCGGCAGCGTGCCCTGACGGTGTCGAGCTGAAAAGCGTAATAAGAAAAGACACCAAAGGTCATCTCTTGGTGAACGTGTTTAATGCATTCCTCATACGTAGGAAGATCCCTGAGATCATTAACAGGAATAAAAGCATTCTGCTGCCGAAAGGGAGTGAGAAGTTGGAGGACGTCAAGAACTTGCGACCACTGACAATCTCGTCAACCCCTCTCCGGTTGTACACGAGTCTGTTAGTAAGGCGTGTACTCGCAGAGTTCGACCTGAATCCGCGGCAGAGAGGGTTCATAGCAGCTAGTGGATACTCTGTAACTCTTTCCTTCTGAGTGAAATGATAAAACACGCAAAGAAAAATCGCAATTCTCTGGTGTGTGACGTTCTTTGACATAGCTAAGGCCTTTGACACGGTGTCTCGTAAGCACTTAGTCGCTGGTCTGCAACGGTTTGGGGCTGCTCCGCACTTCAAGGCCAGAAAAAATGAACCACAATTTGGCACTAATAGACAGCTTTTGTACTGAGACTGGCATGAGGCTCAACATCAAAAAGTCAGCTACCTTTTGCATAACTCCATGTGGGGAGTAGAACGTACACTGTAAACACCAATGAAATTCCGGTGAGCATAAGGGGGAAAAGGTACCGACCATCCCTGCAGACAAAAGCATGAAATACCTCGGCTCTAAGATGAGTCCCTGGATGACTAAGATCCGCAAGGACCTGGTTGCTCAACTGAAAGATACAATTGCAAAGTTGGGTGAGGCGTCGCTTCAACCAAGGCAAAATTGGTTTTTTAGGTCACCTGAGTAAACTCAGGTGACCTATTGCTATCTGTTTTCGTCCGTCGTCGTGCGTCGTTCGTCGTGTGTTAACATTTGAACATTTTCAGCTTCTTCTCTGCATCCACTGAACCAATTTCAACCAAATTTTGCACAAAGCATTTATGGGTGAAGGGGAACAAAAATTGTTAATTTCATGATCCCTGCCCCCGTGGGGCCTGAGGGGTGGGGCTAAAACCACTAAAATTAATGCAATCTTTAAAAATCTTCTTCTTTACTCCTGGACATCAAGCAGTCAAACTGTTTGCATGATTGTAATCAGCATTGGGTACTTTACCAAAATTGTGAAATTCATGGCCCTGGGGTCAGGGGTTCTAGTGCTAGGGCGGGGCTAAATAAGTAGATAGTGAAAATGCATTATTTCTTTGAAAATCTTCTCTGCTCCTGGGTATTAATTTAACCAACTAAGTACATAGTTATGATGAGCAAGAGTGCCTCTACCAAAATTGTGAATTTTATGGCCCCATGGTCAGGGGTTCTGGTGTTAGGACGGGGCTCTATTGATTATATAGTGAAAATACATGAATTCTTTGAAAATCTTCTTCTCTGCTCATGGGTATTTAATAAACTAACTAAGTACACAGTTATAATTAGCAAGAGTGCCTCTACCAAAATTGTGAATTTTATGGCCCCAGGGTCAGGGGTTCTTGTTTTAGGGTGGGGCTCTAATGATTATATAGTGAAATGCATGAATTCGTTGAACATCTTATCCTTTGCTCCTGGTTAATATGCTAATGATCTAATTACATATTTAAGGCCAGGATTTATTTTATTTTTCAGTTTTACAAACCCTCCGCTCAAGGTTTTGAATTTTCAGAAAAAAATAAAAAATTTTTCTTTCCGATGTCAAATTTGAGTCGGGATCGAGATTTCAAATTTACGAACTCGCACTTCCGGTTTTAAGATGAAACGGCGGGTAAATAAAGCTAGATCTGAGAAGATTCATCGATAAGAGTGCCATTCAAAACGTTTCACCCGTTCAAAGGACAAATAAAATGCTGACGACTTTCTTGCACAATGACATGCTGGTGAGATAATTGTGTATTCGTTTCAAAATAACTGTAAATTATTTTCCTTCCCCAAGTTTTATAAACTGCCCGTGGTAGCTATTGCATATTGCCAGGGACATTGTTTAGGTCTCTGTTATAGCTTACAGTCTAAGCATCATTCTTCAGAAAAGGGTTGCTTATGCATCAGATGTAATGAATAAAACTATGGGAGAAGTGAAGTCCATTTGAGGAAGAAATAAACAATAACCTGAAGAAATAAAAAAAAATTCAACTATTAAAAGGCAAGAATATACAAATATATACAGGCATGTAGTATCATTTGTATCAGCCAGAAAAATTATTTTACACTTAATTGAAAAAATGTTGACCCTACTCCCCAACACTTCCTGTCTGTTTTATGATAGGAATTATAATTTTAGGCATCAAGTAAATTTTAGAACAATGTCTACACATTCACCTAACATATATTAAAAAAATGAAGATATATTGAAATACTTTAAAGAATTGATTTTTTAAAATATATTTTGATCAAAATCACAAAATTTATATAACTGGCCCAAACTGGCAGATGATGACATAAGCAATTAAATGTTCTACTTTCCTATTTGCAAGCATTATGTGTCCAGTAGTAAGGAGCCTATTAGGATAGCATAAAAAAAGAATGTACAAATGTTAATAATTGATTTATCAAAAAAAATTTTTATTTCCTTCTCCTTCGGGACTTTTTTTATCCTCATGTTCATAACTAAACCTTAACATAAAAAAATAAACAATATACAATCAATCAATCAATAAACAAAATGCTGGCCTTATAATGAAGAAAGGGGCCTCTTTCAAAATAGATAATTTCAGGGCTGCTGGGTCAGGGGTGCCAGGGGGGTACTTTGACTAAAAATAAATTAATGCTTTGAAATCTGCCCTTTGATAAGCAATGGTGCCTCTTTCAAAATTTGTGAATTTCATGGCTTTTGGATTAAAACACGAACCAAATACAATCGCTGGAAAGTTGTTACATTATACTCAGGTGACCTATAAGGCCCGTGGGCCTCTTGTTTGAATCAGTATGCGTTACCTAGGCTGATGTATCCCCTTCAGCAAGATGACTATCCGAAGTCGTTTTTGAAAAAGCTTGACCATATAGTACGAGCGGCGGTGCGATGCTGACTGAAACTGCCTGAGTGCTCGCCCATCTCCATAATTCTTCGGTCGTTTGATTCCAAGATTAGGCGAATGACGGAAGTCATGAAGATCCCGATCTTGGTCATTAGGCTGGCCAGAGACATCGAACTCAGTGTCCCAGAGAAAACTGAAGGAAGAGTGCGATAGCGAAGGCCTGTTCGGAAAGCCATGGACGATCTTCACATAAGGAAGGCTGCAAAGTCATTCCGGTTTAATGAGTCTAATACTTGGTTGAATCCACATGCAAAGTACTTCAGCGAGGGTGATTACATTACTGGGGTAAGTTTACGGGCTGAAACATACCCATGCAAGATAACGATGGCCAGAGCTGATGTTCTCTGCAGGCACTGTCACTCCATGGCGGAGACAGTCGGACATATATGAGCGTGTCCTTTGGTGAAGGACTTTCGCATAAGATGGGTAAATTGCGTTGCAGAAAAATGCAAAGGTAGTGTGTGGCTAGCCAGCTATTAGCCAAGGATAAATGACGCAAGGGAGGCTTTGGAAGCAGTGGTCCTAGACCCTACTGTGGTGTACGAGAATGGGCCTTCTTTCCAGCACGCCAATCTCAGTAAGGTGCGTAAATACACCCCCTTGAGGGGACAGATCAGATATAAATTCAGTGTAAACAAAATGTAGACGCGGTGGATTTGCTCGGCCTCGCGGTTGGGGCTCGGGGTGGTTGGTGCCTCCAAAACACTTCCTGTCTTAAAAGACTCGGCATCACAGATAAGGGATTTCGCAGTCACTTATGTAGGGTCGCACTGAAGGGTACGATAAACATGGTTCGGTTGTTTATGGACGGTCAAGTCATAAGCAACGGGGACAACGGCCGTTTTCACGGCCATAACCCAATGCTGATATACCATCCTAACATCTGTACATATGTTTCTGCATGCTTGCTTGTCGGCATTTTAAGCGAACACATGGCTGGAATTCCCTTCCAATATCCACTGGGGTTGATTGAGGATCACTGGGGTATTAATGAGCCAACCATAGGGCAATTCTTCTAGAATGCAGAGCTGCCAACATTAGATGGTGAATCACCGGGTATCCGTGAGCGGATGTTGAACAAGCCACGTGGGCTTAAGCAAGAAATCGGAGGACCATGCTGTTCTTACTTCAATAACCAAATGTCTTAATATTAAAACAATAATGAAAGAAAAATCAGTTTGTTTACAGAAAATCTCGAAGAGAAGATGACCATCAAACAAGGGTTCTACCCCGATGTATCATTTACTGGAGTTTTGGAAGCTGAAAATGGGACACATCTTACAACCCAGTCCCTATTGGAATTTGAACACACATATGTTAACAGAAAGGGATTCCACTCCATAAATGTTCAGGGCATACAGGTAATGTTGGAGATGACATATTTTACCAATAATGCAAAAGTTAATCCACAAAGATCGGGTGCACAATAATAAAAAATCAATCGCAGTTAACTCTGATTAATGAAATATATGACAAACATATTTTAATAACGAACAGTATTCAAGATCAAAGTCCATAAAACAATACAAAATAACAGCAGAGCAAACACAGACATCCAAAAGATCAGAGGCGGGATCGGTCGCCGTGAATGAGTAAGCATCCCCTCCAGATAGCATACCATTAGTACAAACAACAGTACAGGGAAGACGTTTTACGATGTAATACTCTTCTGAGTATGTTTAATATTAATTAAGTGTATTGCACATTTCTATTGTTGTATTTTTTTCATAAATAAATTGGACTTTCAATTTAGGAAGTACAGATATACAGCATATCGCCAACTCGTTAAATGGGCTTGGGATATCTTGGTAGGAAAATATGGGTTCCATTACCATCATGTGCAGTGAGTTCTATACATAACACATTTCGAAGTGAATTCTGACTTTATTTAAAACCAAGACAATTCCTGTACTAACTTGTCTAGTCATCTCGGCGTGCAAGTTATAAAACACGTTTTGATACTACTTCAAGTGTTAGTCGATTATCTATACACTGGTTAAACGACGGATATTTTTTGATCATGACAAGGACCACACGGCGGGTGTGACAGGGCATGTGATATATATATGAAATGAATGTGAATTTTTCTATCCATGGGTATTTTTTAGCTCTACTGGTCAGAGACCAGAAGAGCTTATGCGATAGTAAGGTGTCCGTCGTCCGTCCGTCTGTCTGTCTGTCTGTCCGTCTGTCTGTAAACAATTTCTCAAAACGCTACTCCTCCTACAGTTTTGGTCTGATTTCAATATAACTTGGCACACAAGTAGACTACACAAAGATACATAACGTAGTGAATCGGTTTTTGATTTCGATGAACGGTGTTGCCATGGTTACTAAAAATAGAATTTTCTGTGAAATTCCTTTAAAACGCTACTCCTCCTACAGTTTTGATCTGATTTCAATATAACTTGGCACACAAGTAGACTACACGAAGATACATAAAATAGTACATCGGTTTTTTATTTCGATGAACGGTGTTGCCATGGTTACTAAAAATAGAATTTTCTGTGAAATTCGTTTAAAACGCTACTCCTCCTACAGTTTTGATCTGATTTCAATATAACTTGGCACACAAGTAGACTATACAAAGATACATAAAATAGTGCATCGGTTTTTGATTTAGATGAACGGTGTTGCCATGGTTACTAAAACTAGAATTTTCTGTGAAATTCCTTTAAAACGCTACTCCTCCTACAGTTTTGATCTGATTTCAATATAACTTGGCACACAAGTAGATTACACTAAGATACATAAACTAGTGCATCGGTTTTTGATTTCGATGAACGGTGTTGCCATGGTTACTAAAAATAGAATTTTCTGTGAAATTCCTTTAAAACGCTACTCCTCCTACAGTTTTGATCTGATTTCAATATAACTTTACACACAAGTAGACTTCACTAAGATACATGAAATAGTGCATCGGTTTTTGATTTCGATGAACGGTGTTGCCATGTTTACTAAAAATAGAATTTTCTGTGAAATTCCTTTAAATTGCTACTCCTCCTACAGTTTTGGTCTGATTTCAATATAACTTGGTACACAAGTAGACTTCACTAAGATACATGTAATAGTGCATCAGTTTTTAATTTCGATGAAGGGTGTTGCCATGGTTACTAAAAATAGAAATTTCTGTGAAATTCCTCTAAAAAGCTACTCCTCCTACAGTAATGGCTTCTTTTCTCATCCTTTGTTATATGTACAAACCAGTAGAGCTACAGTCTCGACAGAGACTTCTGGTTAATTTATGTTTCGGCCGATTGAAGTACTAGTATCAAGATATTTCTAAATTTACATCTATAGAGGGGCATCCCACTCCACCATCAAGCCGCAGTAAGGCAATGATTGACCCTCTCAGCTAACGATACATCGTATTCCAGCTATGGATGATTTAAGATGAGCAGTGTTTCGTCATATTTCTTCTCTGATGGTGTTTTAAACCAGAAGTCCCAACTGCAATCTTTGAAAGATGAACTACTGATACTCAGCTTAAAATTGTGTAAAAACTATCAGATGAATGCTCTTCTTTTGATTTAGAGAGTGTTTTCGATGGTTAAGATCATTTTTCTGATATGAAAAACAGGTATGGCAGGGAAGAAGTATTGACTTGTCAAAAGAATTTATCAATATGTTACATCTAACAACTCAGGTGTACCCTCAGTTTCTGTGAAAATTCCCAAAAAGTAAAGTCCTTGTTTGATAGAGTGAGGACGTTTACTAGACCTACATGAAATAAAATTAAAGCACACCATACTACATATGTAGGCGGAACACGAAAAGTGGAAAAGGTAAAGTTAAATGTCTTTCAACAAGTCTAATTGTTCCAATCTTAAATGGAGTTTCGTTCCAGAGTTACATTCTGTAAATAACCAATTGCTCCTTTCTCTTTAACCATTTTATGAAGGATTGCGAATGCCCTTGATACGGTATAATTTGTTAAATAATAATATCAATTATATATATATATATATATATATATATATATATATATATATATATATATATATAAATATTAAACAAAAAATGTACTAGTATTTTATGAGGAGAGTTGATTGGTATCAATTACCTGTTCAGCCAGACAGGTAAATCGCTGGAGGAAGTGGTAGTGGACAGGGATACTGACGAGAAAAACAGCTGCGTGAGAAGATAAGGCGTCGGATGCTCTTTCGAGGGGTTTGATGAGGAAGAGGGATTTGAAGATCTCACTGTTAGTATTTTTGATTCATATTTACCTACTCAACAAAGTAGATTTTCATACATTTTTTTTTAAGTCAATTAAATGTATTTTAAAAAATGTTGAATGTGTACTTTATTGTATATGCATTTTTATTTGAAATCAACTTTAAATTTAAGCTTCATAAACCAGTCTAGCTATAGAAAAGACCTTCTCTGATGCTGAATCATCTAAACTAGATGTAAGTATGCAATTAAAAAAAACACTGAAGACCTAAATTCAACATAATATTTACTTTTTGAAATGTAATTACTGTAAAAGCACAAATATTCGTGGGGGATTTAATTTCGTTGTAAACAAAATTCAACGAAATTAAATCCCACACGAAATTTTATCTTACTATATATTGAATAGGATTAATTTTAAAACAACGAAATTCAATGCACACGAAATTTATTTTTGATGACGAAACAACGAAATTTTATGCGCACGAAAATGTGTGCTTCTACAGTATATCTATTTCATCCCTTTTGTAGGAGGCTGTCGGACCAGACAGTGGTGGAGTATCTCTACAAACTCAGAAAGAGGCAACCTTCCGTTGTCACCAGTGCTGAGGCAGACTCCATCATTAGCCTTTGGAACAATTTAAGAGGCAGTCCACCGAAAAACCAGGCAATAGGTGGCACATCGCATGTCATGGATTTTAATTATTTTTTGCATGTAAACTTAGTATAGTAAGTGTTTACACATGACAACATCAAAATTTTCTTTAGTGGTCCTCTAGTCCTATTTTTGGTAAATGCCTTAATTTTAAGTGCAAAAAGGTCAACTTGAGGGTAAAAAAATTACTGTTTTTATTTTGTTTTATATGCAACAGATACTCAAAAGCTGGATGTGTCAATCAATATTATTTATAGCATAGACTCTTATCTTTTATTTTATAATGAATAAGACTCCAAATTATATTTCTTTACAAAAAAAATATGTGGTCCAAAATTGAGTTGAACAAGTTACTTTTTGAATTCAGCATCCAATTTTCGATACGTTATAAAATCCAATACATTACAATGACAGAATTTTTTCCTCATGTTATTATGAATACAAAGTACAAACTTTTGAGTCACTTAATAAAATTGGTGGGAACGGCTATATTGAGAGAAATAAAAGGAGTCAAATGTACCTATTATTTATGATTTTTCTCTAATTAAACCGATCCCGATCGGAATTATAGGAAGAAGAAAATACTATAATTGTTTCGTTAAATTTGGCTCTTTTGCTGCAATGTTGTTTAAGAATTACTTTATTCATTTTTTTTTTACATATTATATACAGTCAAAACTCTCATAGCGACCCACTGTATTAAGCGACCCACTGTCACATGTGACAGTAAAAATCCCCCCAAGAGAAATCCTATATCATTTACCTGAATTAAACGACCACCTGTCTTATGCGACCAACGACCGTGATTTTCAGAACCAGATTGGTTGATTTCATGCAATTTTACCTTGATTTAGCGACTCTGAGTTTCTCGAATTCTACTTTCGATTTTAGTCGATCGTGATGATTCCGAGAGTTATCTTTCTTAACAACTCTTGCTTTTGCTTTTGCAAGAGTTATCCTTCCTATCACTCAATAGTCAATCATTTACGTAACTTAGTAAATAAACAAGTTTGCATAAGTATGAAAATATATAATTTTAAGTAGATCAAATTAAAAACCATACTTTTTGTTAAAATATGTGAAAGATTTAAATGTTTTTCATTCCAGTTTATAAAAAAAGTAATTTACATGAATCGTTCTACTGAAAGCCGTTTTTCTCAATATTGCTCTAAGGCAATAAATCTTGTTAGAATAACTCGATAGTGGGTAAATCTCAACAATGACTATAAATTTCAACACTGATTTAATTGAGTTCAGAGTATTTTAAGCCTGTGTGCGAGATTCATGGCTTCTCCCAAGCGCACTGTTTTATCCTTACAACAAAAGATCGAGGCTATTAAACTGTTAGACGCTGGGAATCCTGCATATAAAATCGCTAAAGATTTCGGTGTTGGAAAAACACAAATACAAAATTTGAGGAAAAGAAAAGCTGAAATATTAGAAGACTATGAAAATAATGTCCCAGCGGAGAGTAAGAGACGGCGGTACTTAACCGGGAATGAAGAAATTAACAAACTTAATGGTTCAAGGGAGCTATTAACAGACGAGTCAATGTTACCGGTTGGCTTCTTAAAGAACAAGCCTTAAAATTCGCTAAAAATTTAAACAATGACACTTTTAAAGCATCGAATGGGTGGTTAGAAAGTTTCCTAAGAAGAAACAACATCGTTTTAGCGACAATGAGCGGGGAGATGTGAACAACAGTACTGTTGATGACTGGAAAAAAAAAATTACCTACACTGTGCGAGGGATTTTCTAGAGAAAACATTTTTAATATGGATGAATCCGGTTTATTCTTTAAAGATACTACTAGGAAAACTTTTCACATTAAAGGACAAGATTGTGCAGGTGGGAAAAGGTCAAAAGAAAGGATTACAATCGCTCTATGCGCAAGTATGACAGGAGAAAAATTACAGCCACTTGTCATCGGTAAATGTCGTAAGCCAAGATGTTTTCAAAAACTTGATCCCAAAACTTTGCCTGTGATATATCGCTTCAATAAGAAAGCTTGGATGACCAGTGCTATTTATGAAGAGTGGTTAAAACTTTTAAACAAACAAATGACACGCCAGAATAGGAAAATTCTACTCTTTGTGGATAATGCCCCCTCTCATCCCGCATTGACGCTTAGTAACATAACGGTCAAATTTTTCCCACCAAACACCACCTCCAAGACACAGCCAATAGATCAGGGGATAATACAGACCGTGAAACTCAAATTTAGAAAACGACAGGTTAGTGCCGTCTTTACATGTATTTGTTGTTTTAGCAATAAGTGTCAAAGTTTACATAAACATAACGTATTTAAAAGCTGTTTTGATAACATCAAAGCTTACTGATCTTTATACAATTGTAATTAAATTGATATGTTTTCATGAAGCTAATTTATGATCAATTTTTTAAACAGATGATCCACATGGTGAAGGAGATGGAGAGACAACCTGATGTTAGCGGCCCTGTAGGTGGCAGGTGCCTTTAGTTTGATAAATTTCTTAATATTGCATTATTTTCGATCGGGATCGGTTTTTACCTTAAATTTAGAAATATTTCCTCTATTTGGTTCTTCATTATAATTTATCAGATAAATATGCTTGTCTTTTATTTCTTTTCAGTCAGTTTTCTGTTTTTAATTGTCTTTATTAAACCATAGATTCAATGTATATATTATTTAAATTACTCATGTCTTTTACGTACATGAATTAAACTTGTCTAAATACAGAAAATATTTTATATGTACACTCTCGACTTTATCCAATTTTTAGACGGAGGCTGTATGACAGCCTCCGGGTATTGGGATTGTCTTGCCCATGACGTAAATAATGAGGATTCCACAAGCACCATCTATCGGTGGAATTGTTTTCATTACCTTAGGAATTCTATTTTTAGAGCGACTCTGAGTTTCACTGGTACACCGGCCGCCAGGATAGGCATAGTCTAATGCAAAGATCGCGTCACATACAAGTATAAACAAATAGTTCTACTTTTTCTAAATAAACAGGATTTGTCGAATATATTTAAAATGACATGTATATAAATACATTTCCTACGGAATTTGTAAAAAAAAAAAAATGTGATTTACTGTTAATTTTTTATCAGACAGATTATTAGGCGATTTTGTTCCAACAGACGATGATAAAGCGCGATTTACAAAATGCCGAGCCTTTTCCCACCGATTCTCACACCAAAACAAGAACGAGAAGAAATGTAGTTGCAATTTCTACAAGCGATTTGAGTGTTTGGCTTACCCTCACATGAGATAAGAGAGAAACAAACGGCAACTCTGATATTGAGATCAATATGCATCTGTTACGATTGACCCTTGGTTACAACCCAAATCTTGGTTCATAGGATTTAGATGATTTATCACATTATATCCTGATTAATAATTAAAAATTATATCTTCTGAAATAAGTTCTCTTAATGTCATTTCGTTTATCCTTATTTGCATTTGATACTTGTGTTTTACCTCTTTCACATCTCAAACTTTGATTATTTTTTTATATACAAGATTACATGTATTTCTTATCATTGGTATTCATGTCAATTTTTTTACCCTACATCATTGGTAAAGTGATTGTTTTAACTGAGTCACTGAAAAGCAGAAATCATAGTTATATATTTATAACTTTTTCTTTATATAATTTGTAATCATGTCTCATTGTTAATGATTTTTTTTAAACAGATAAACTGAAAAGGACAACCATTTCCACTGGTATACGAGTAAAGAAAGACATTTTTTGGGTTAAATCTGTCATATGATAAAATACTACATTTAGAAATATTGGTTGTCGAATTTGTCAAGATATATCTTTGTTATTGTGAGCAATACTCTAGTTCTCCAAAAACAAAAACTTATGAAATAGCAAGTCTTATGAATTTTATTGTTCTGTTTACATGAAGTAAGAAAGCATAATATTTTATTCCACTCAAAAAAAAAAGTTCTGGCACGAACATTTATTGCATGTTAATGAAGTTGTATTACTTACAAAAAATTCTGTGTTGCTTTCAAGCTAGGTCACCCCATTTTGTATCACGGTTTAAGACAAACTGTACTATATTATGTTGTTCATGTCCAATTATCTGGCTGCTTCTTTTTCCATGTTGGCTCATATCATAATATTATTACAATAAGACCGAGAAATTTTGATTTTGGTAGCTGTTACATGTCATAATTGTGTTAACAGTAGGTCTCTGTGACCCATAAATAAAATATCTTGAAATATGGAAACTCCTGACTGGCTGGGGCCTAGTGCTGAATCCAGAAATTCTGAAAAAGGGGAACCAGTTTGAAGTCAGTGGAGGGGCCCACAGCCACAATTAAAACATTCATTTATCAAACATTGTGTATTTTTTGGACTCAAAAGGGAGGGGGCCTCGGGCCCCTTCCAAATCTGCCAGTGGGCTCATGACTAGAACATACTAGACCTACATTCATCAAACCGGGCCTGGGGACATAAAACTTAGACAAGCTCAATTTTGATCTCAGTCTCGGTTTAATATTGAAAGTATTTGATCTAAATAACAGTGAACTTTAATCAAGGTGAAGTTTACATTACAAAGATGAAATTATAATATCCCAACAACCTCATGAATATTGGAGTATCATTTTAAAAAAATGTTGAATTGAAAACAAAAAACTACACATTATTCCTCATAATATTCTATATATATACAGCTATGTATGACAAATATATTTCATACATGAAGCCTCCGTCTAACAGTACTTTCAGTACTTTGATTTTTTTACCCGTCATCTTTAAAGCCTTTTCCCCTATATTTTCCTCTTTTACAAATTTTGATTTTATATTAGTATTAAAATAAGTGATATAGTATCATTATTTAAGCGCTGATAAATCGCAAGCAAAAAGCAATTGTGTGTGTGTGTGTGGGGGGGGGGGTGTCATGTTCGTGAAAACTTTTTTAAAATTGGCTAATATAGTCACATGTTTAATTAACCTCCATATTAAATGTGAGTGTGTGATTGTTTCAATCGCCTAATAAAAAAAATTACATAATAATAATAAAAAAACGATTACCAGCACAAAATTTTTGACTAAACGATCTTCCGTTTTAGTGCCAGATTATAGTGGGGAGTTCAGCAGTAATCCTACTCAGTAAATATATTTTGATAACATTTTTCAGTTTTTTTCTTCATTTTTAATCGTACCGCGGATTGTTTCTTTTGATTTGACTGCATAGGTAAATATATTTAAGTTTTCACAAATATCATGAAGTAAACATCTCACTTTCGTTGGATTCAATGTTTCGTAAATCTAAAACATTCATCATTGATTCCAAACTTTATAAGAATTGTTCATTATAAACACTTCATTCATTATTTTTACGCATGTTATAGTAAATCTGTAAAAAAAAAAAAGTTCTCAGACATGTGTAAAAGTACTAATCAAAACGGACTTGTTTTAATACATCTACATGAGACGCAGCCCGTGTATTAAAAAAAAGTATTCTGCAGAGTAATTACACAGAAAAAGAGAAATCATTTAAATCTTTTTCTTTACACTTTATGAAAAGAATTTACAAACTTCTCTGGGAAACTTGCAACTATTTCATTGTGACGCAATATAAGTCAGGTATATGACGTCACTGATACATCAATGGAAACGTGATTTCAACCTGAAGAATCATTGGCGGATCCAAAGGGGAGGTTCCGGGGGTTGGACCTCCCCCCCCTTTATTTTTTGCCAAGTGGAGAGAGGGAGAAAAATATTTAAGAGAAAGAGGGGGGAGAATAAAGCGTTTTCCGAGAATAAATATTTATAGTATAACTTACATGTATGTATTGAATAGATAGATTCTCTCACATTTAGTTTCCTCCATTCACTTTCACTAAATGTCTTTTTTATGAGAGAATGGTAGAAAATATTCTGATTTTTATATCTTATATATGATATGTAACATGCGAGGTTTAATCTGATATTAGATTCCCACGATCTGTGGCTGTGTTGGCTATATATGTACCATTTTTTTATCATATATCTTTTGAAGGAACTAACTTTTAACTTTGTTTTAAACCCCATACGCACCCCACCCCAAAAAAGTTTTTCACATTCTACAAAAAAAAATCTTTGTATTCTTCGGAAATGCTGCAAATCCATTCAATTTCAAGGCATCAGTAGTTTTTGAAATGTGTTTGTTTTTTATTCAGACTGGGGGTACAGTAACTTTTCAAAGAAAACCGGACATAAAACAAAGTTATTATCCACAACCTTAAATCTTTCAATACGTGTGTGTGAATGTTTGCTTGAGAGGGGGGGGGGGGGGGGGGGGTAGAGGGGCACAACCGTGGAACCCTCCCTTTCAAAAAAGGCTGGATCCGCCTCTGAGAATATAGCCAATTTTTATTCAAATATTACGTTTGGAGGCGAAAATGAATATTTTGAAAATAAATAGTTATTTTTTGTTTAATAATTTTCTTTAATGTATCAATTCTAAATATTTCACTAGGATTCCGATAAAAAGGTGTTTAGCAGATTTACCGATGCCATGGGACATAACTCTTGCATCGCAAAATTTCACAAAAACGTCAATATATTTTGCCAGAAAACTACTATCAAAAGTGTTTTTCCTACCGATTTTATTTTTTAAACAAAAAGATGAAATATTTCTAGATTTAGTTAAGTGTGAATTATAGTCCTGAAAAAAATGTATTAGAAATTACAGTTCTTTGTTTCTGACCTACATTCAATGGTTTATATAGGGGAATTCAAAAACACAAAACACAGGCATATTTTACTAAATAAGCAATTTTCAAACAAATCTTCACATACATTATTCCTTTTGGACTGCATTGATAATGTTTTTAATAAAATATCAAATATTCCTCACATTTGATGTGCCGCCTATTAATACAATACTGCCTGGTTTTTCGGTGGACTGCCTCTTAACACCATTTGACCAGGCACCTTGGAATTTAAAGACAACTATAAACAACAGCTTGTCAAAGGAAGATTTAAACCCACTAAATCTACGAGAATAGATATTGTGCCAGGGGTACAAAGTGTCAAGATTCAAGGAGTACCATCTGTTGCAGCCCAAATTTTACCAGCAGCACTACCAAATTCAGACCACTTCAAGCCAATACTACTGAATCTCATGGCTTTACTGTGATTGACAGCACAGTTGGAACGAGTAAGAAAGGAAAACACCAGATCTTTCCCATTCAGCCAAACATCTTACCTGAACCAGTGCCATATCTACCACCAATAACAGTACCATATCTACCACCAATAACAGTACCATATCTACCACCAATAACAGTACCATATCTACCACCAATAACAGCATTGCAATCGTCAGTGATTACCGGCAGGTCACCTGAGCTTCCATATTCTACGATCCATTATCACAAAAAGAAGCTTCAGACAGCTCTAGCTGGGGAATTTAAGCGCAGTTTAACAGGCGGGTCACTGTATCATCTTGTTGGGAGGACAAAAGTGGAGGAAGACACCAGTAGTATTTTGGACACATCTAGATCTGCTGCCAAAACAAAGCCGGTGTGCCGTATGAAGAATGGAAGGGATATTTCAAAGCCAACGGATATGAGAAAAGAAAAACTAAAAAAAGATCACAGAAAAAAACAAACAAAACAAGGCCAGTAAATACCATATTGTACCTCACCATTCTAAAAAATTCTTTCTTTTTATATCTAACCACTTATATATCAGATTGATAATGCCCTTGATACGGCATAAATTAACGTTGTTTAATTTAATTGCTTGGAATCTTACCTATCGTTTTTTTCTATACAGCAAATCCTCAATGTCAAAACTGTTTGTCCAATGTCTGTGGATATGTGATAATTTTTTGTCAACTATGGGTCTTTCAAAGGAGAAGAGGTATTGGCAACGGGGAAACATTCTTGAATGTAATCACATACGCTCTATATAAATTTATATATATTTTTTAATGAATTTCATTTATCGACACCTATAATATGGCCCTAACAAATGAAGACAACAAGACTCAAAAAAGAATTTTCTCCACGACAGTGTTCCACAGTCTATGAACAACTGGTCAGAGGTCAGATTTAACAAAACACGTAAACCCTGCTCGATCCGCTTCAAGCGAATCAAGACACACGAGAGGGACGGACCCATACAAACTCCTGATGTCTACCCAGTGCTCAAAAAAATCTAGTGCTTCTCTCGGAATCGTAGAACTCACTTCTTTCCAAGGGGCTGAATTTCTGTCCCACACCACATGAGGTCGACCAAAAACAAGTCAGAGAGGACACCCGAGCATTCTTCCAGAGACTTTCTTTGAAGGAGCAGTTCTATAAAAAAGACTCCGAAATAGATTCGTACGACTCTTCCAAGCCAGATTTAAACAATCTAGAGAAATACAAACTCTATAGACCCAAAAGCGACTGGGAACCTGTACCGGGCAAATGCGGCGCCCTTGAGTAGTATATTGACGCCGTTGATTCAGACATAGAAAGCTCCTCTCAATGCTAGACAAGACTCCCGCCAATTTGAGCAAGGAAGAGAGACAGGTTTCTCTACCTTACTTAAATTTGCGGGAATCTTTGTCTTACAATCATCAAAAAATCCGAATGACATTGTAATAAAAAAAAAAAACAGACAAAGGTTCTACAGTTGTAGTACTAGATAAAGAGACATACATGGAGGCCCAAAGACAACTCTCGGATGTTTCTATAAGAAACTGTACTCTGACCCTACTAACGAATTCTCCATCGCAATTACCAAAGCATTTGACGATATGTTTGAGAAAAAACGATTGGTATCAACGTCTATGAGACGTTAAATACTATTGACTGTAGACCAGGACAATTCTAACAGCTTTCTATGATACAAAAAAGAAGGCATGCCAGGTCGCACCATAGTTGTCGCAACTGGACATCCCACGAAGAAAATTTCTGAATACACTGATCTACCGTCCACACGTAGAGAATTTGCCATCCTATCACAAGGCCACCACAGACTATATTAACAAGACGCCCTCTGCTGGCCTCCCTGATTATACACTCCTTGTGAATATGGACGTCACATCTTTGTACACCAACATTCCACACGATGAGAGTATCGAAGCCTGTAGAAAAGTCTGGGATAGTAGATCCATACAAATTCCTTCTTCCGAGTCCCTTGCCAAGCTCCTTGAACATGTTCTCAAGTTTAACAACTTCATGTTTAATTTAAAACATTACCTGCATGTTAATGGCACTGCTATTGGTACGAAAATGGCACCGTCTTATGCCAATGTCTTCATGAGCATACTTTAACGCAACTTGTTACTTCAAGCAACATTTAAGCCCCTTATCTGGTTGCATTTCATTGAAGATATAGAGATGAAGTGGGTTGAGTGTCCCGAGAATCTCGGGGCATTCATTACGTTTGCCAACACCTTTTATCAGTCTATCAAATTTACAGTTTATTTGCAATTTATTCAAAAAATGTATTCCTACATACTGCATCTACCCTGATTGATGGTGAAATCGATTTCAGTCTCCACACCAAACCCACAGACTCCCGCCTACATCTTATGTCTTCTAGCTTTCATACCCCACACACTTTAAAGGGACTAGAAACCAGAATTCGATGCATCTGTTCGTCCCCTGCCTTGTATCAGGAGCAAAGTGGTCTTCCTATGTTCCGCTTATGCAAAAGAGGCTACAATGCCCGCACTGTACACGCTGCTACTGAAGAGATGGTGGGACATGACTGGCAAAACCTATTACGCTACAAGGAGAAAGACAATTGCGACAGGGTCCCTCTGGTAACCACATACCATCCAATCCTTAAGAACCTTCGCGGTGTCCTTCAAAAAACCTTCCAATTTTCCATTTAAACAAACGAATGGCAGAGGTCTTTGAGGGACCCCCATTGGCTGCATACAAACGCCCAAGAAACATAAAGGACATGGTTGTAAAAACCAGATTGGACAACCTATTGCTTAACAGAGGCTTTAAAACTTGCTCTGACAAAAGATGTCTTCTTTGTAAGCACAGCACTGACATAGTTTTGACAGCCCCGTTACAGAAAGCAGCTAGAAAATACTAGGGAATTTGTTCTGTCATACTGACAACTGCATTTACCTCATCAGTTACAAAGATGTCCTGAAACAGGAGATCTCCGCAAGAGAGTCAATAACCACCGTTCGGCCGTTAGGACCAAAAGAATCGTGCCACAGCTGTGACACGGGGCTTCGGTTAACTTTATGCAGTCTCATCCGAAGGACCAGTCCCCATGTCCCATAGCAAAATTTGAACTATGGCGATCGATCATTTTAGAACTGCATTTAGTACAGTGAAAACTATTCAGAATGAATCGAGGGGTGCGATCTTCCCAGATACCCCTATTGACTTAAATAATTTTATCTTTTTCTTGGGAAAAGTCAGTTTCGTATTTATCATTGTTTATATTTACATTCAGAAGTTAAAATTCAATTGAAGCATCAGATGAGTATTGTGAGTTAACGTTAGTTGGTTGGTTATTGATTGTTTTACGTCCCGCTCAAAAATAGTAACATAATAAAGTGGTAAGCAGTCTCAAAATCAAGGAAATTGTCCAAAATTGAGCCGTTTGAAGCTTCGCCCCCTGCAACCCCCCCCCCCCCCCCCCCCCGATCTTTGGGGGCCTCAAACCCCCGCTTCCTCTATCTTTTACCCCTAGTTACGGCCCTGCTTACATATATATTCTTAAAGTACACATTCTGAGGTTTCGTTTGATATAAGTTTCAACCCTGTGCAATAACATTTAGCCAACCGCATTTTAGGTTAAAGGTCAATTTCATTCATAAATTCTCACGCGTCACCGGGCGCCATCTTGGAATTTTAGAACTCGAAAATACTACGGCTTACAAGTACACTATTTGCCTAAAAATAAAGCATATTTGGCCATACCATCATCGAATACTTATAAAACAGATTAGAAAGATTATTTAAATAAGTTTATTTATTACTTTTGACGGATGATTTCCACAAGCAGTTTAGTGTCAAGAGTCGAACGAATTTCCTCGGATGTTTAAATTATCGTTAAGTTTTCTTAATTGTAATATCATATTATCTTTTTTCATACAAAAAGAATGCCTTATTTTTCGATATAAATTATTAATATGAACTCTTTTTCATACAATGTATTTTAACCAAATATAATTTTGACTATTTGAATGCATCTCCACATTAACATGGTGAACAAGGAATCAGTATTTCTAAAACTGGGAGACAAAATCTTCCCAGTCAAATATGAAATTATGGTCAATGAAGATGAATTATTTTTATTCAGAGACATATAAAACCATATTTCTGATTTTATAGAAAACAAAACATAAGCTGACAGTATGAGAATTATGATTGTAACACAGTTTACACCTATTTTGAGAGAAAATTATGCACTTTATATAGGATTATCTTTTTTTAAATTCCTTAATTATCCCCTCGCGCAACTAGTTGCGGAGGGGATATAGCATCGCGAATGTGCGTATGTATGTGTGTGTTAGTATGTTAGTGTGTTCGTCACCTTGTGGGCAAGATTGACAGAGAACCTTTGCATTAACCTTTCTCAGCGTTTACATACTTGTGTGGCAGTATAAAAGGACGAAGCCTATTAATTTTCAAGTCCATTGATGAATTATTTCTTCAGATATCGCGTTTTACTGCCTTGAAACTCTGACATTTTATGTACGAGTTGACAATAATCACTTGTGGGCAAGATTGACAGAGAACCTTTGCATTAACAACTCTCAACGTTTACATACTTGTGTGGCAGTATAAAAGGAAGAAGCCTATTAATTTTCAAGTTCAGTGATGAAATATTTCTTCAGATATCGCAATTCCACTGTCTCGAAACCCAGACATTTTATGTACGAGTTGACAATAATCATTTCCGCTAGGGAACCAGTTTAAAAGCCGTGTCGACTCTTTGGGAACCAGCTTAAAAGAATTTGATGAACGTCGCGGGTTTCATTACCAAATTCCAACAGGTGTCCGAGAATCTGGAGTGTGTTTGTGTGTGTGTAGGGGGGGGGGGGGCTAAACCAACAAAAAAGGTAAACCCCAATATTCAATGCATAGAGATTGTCTATATTTGCAAAAAAGTGAAAGGCTAACACCCCTCCCCCCCCATGCCACAAGTTCAAATAAACTCTCGATGTACATTGTTATTTTTCATTTCGAAATAAATGCATATTGCCTGGAACTGTGAAATATACTAATAAGGCAGGTAAATAATTAAAATTACTGAAACTTGTACATGTAGATATGTTTCTACTAGGTATAAGGGAAACTGCCCAATTACGTATGCATATTATGCCCCCTGTCCCCTCCCAACTTAAATGCTCTCCAATTTGATTTTTGTTAAAAATAGACAGCCCCTCCCCCTATAATTTTGTTAAAGAAATAAATAGAGCTGAAAAAAAATTTAATATTATTTGATTAAACTTTACTACCAAAAATTAGGTATCAATGTTATGCCCCCCCCCCCAACCAAGACGCTTTGCACTTTGCATTTTGTAAAAAAAAAAAAGTTGAATTAACAACAACATTCCACTAATAATTGTGTCAAAAGTAAGGGAGTTGATCCTAATGTTGCGGGTTTGAATCCCACTGTGGGACGTAGAAACTGTTTCTTCGAATGAGACCGTGTAAACCAAGGGCCAATGTCCTAATAGATGCTGGTACAAAAAGATCCTCACTGGGCCGTCATTGCCTATTATAAGAAAAAATGTGCAGCTCTTCACGGGCAAGCCTTCATATGAGCAAAATACTCATGACAGGGACATTAAAATAAAGAAGATACGTTGTACTATCAATCTTAACATGTTTAACGTCCCTCTAGAGAATTTATCTCTCATGAGATATTGCCATTACTAGTGATGTTCCTGCCGCGAGGGGATGCTCCGCTTAGCGGTGCCCTTGTCTTGGAATTATTTCTTTCTACCAAGATTCCATATCAGTGTTTTAAATATTTTTTAAAATATAATTTCAGATGTTTCCATACACAGCTGGAGTTCTTGGATGGATCATCAGCTGATTTTTCAATCTTCCAAGATAACATGGATGTCACCATATTTGTGTTTTCTTAATAAAACTATGAATTTTTACACAATATTGTCTTTTTTTCTGCATAACTGCTTTGAGAGAGAAAATTAGCAGAATCAGAAAGAGCAGAACTTTTTCAGTCAGAGGAACAAGATTTTATGAAATTCTGCCAAATAATAAATATTACTACTTTTTTTGAAATGTGCCGGTTCCATCAACAAGCGAGTTGACACCTATCATTACTGAAGAAAGAAATTCTAGAACGACTGAAATTTTGCAAATTTAAAAACTCCCATAACTTTCGTTCCACTTAAGATATCTTTTGGAAATAAAAAGTATTATGCAAGTTTTTATAACCTCCTTCCAATGACATAAAATTGATCTACAATTTCTCAACATTAAAATTAGCTAGGGTTACTTACTACAGGGAATAAACTTGATACCGACAAAAGAAATGACACGAAGTAGTATTGATTTGCAAAATTCAAATTTCCCCTCGTAAGCTCTCTCATACTGAACTGAATAGGGCTTTTTTCGCTGCGCCACGGGGTCAACATGTTAAAGAAACAAATTTCTATAAAAGGGTGGCTTCTTTTCGAATTGGTTGCAACGTAACCGCAGCAATTGTCTCTTAAACTGATATAAACCGAGTATTCATAGAACGACCACGGCAACGTTTTTCTACAGTAAAAATGATAGGTCGTTCACTTCTGATTCGTACTTTCTTTAGATCAACTAAACAAAAGATAGGTGAGCTAGCGCCGTAGTAAGTTTTAAACACAGAAAGGAAGATCCGTGATCAAGTGATTTATTTTGCTGAATTCTTTAATTTTTATCGAGGCTGGAGAGTGATAAAGTTATTATTGTTTTGTGAAGCGTATTTTATAGACACATAGGTAAAGAAAGAAGTGGGGTGACCTATTGGAGTTTTGGCGCAACGGAAAATAGATGACCTTTACTGGAGGGGGGGACTCTATATAATATGAAGAAGATGCCGATTGAGACATTGCATGTATGAGCTGATTTAAAGAAGACAATTTCTTGGCAATATGGCAAAAATATACGTGGGAGTTGAAAGGAATAGGCCTATAGAAAATAACTCAAAGTGTATGTTGTGTAAAGAGTCCAGAGAGTTTGGAACGCATGTGAAGTAGCTTGATCCTTTGGGTCATCTTTGTCAAGATATGTTAGGTTAAAAGCCATACACATCAGAATTTTTTAATTACAAATAGTGGATTTATTCGTTATTTTTAGTGTAAATTGTTGCTTCTGTTTCTGGAATTTGTAAGATTGGCTGAATTGACCAACCAGAAATGAGAATCTATCTTTGGTTGTGCTTAGATGTTCAAAAAAAAAAAAAAAACTCCCTTGTCATTGTTTAGAACAATCAGATAAAAAAACCCTAGAAGTTGAAATATTATAAATATGAAGTTATCTTTAAAGTGTAAGCTACACAATAAATATTTATTTTATGCTACAACATGATACAACGAAATTGTTATCGTACGCTCTATCTGTGGTAGTTGTCACAGTTTTCCCCAATCGCATCATCTCGGGTCTAACCGTGAGAGGTCGGAAAAACAAGTTGGAAAGGCCCGAGAAGTTGCGATTGAGTTTTCCCAGAATGCACGACAATGGCGGCCGAGCATGCGTATTCAAGGAATTTGGACTAACGTAGTTGCTAGCGCTCGAGAGCGCTAGCAACAATATTTATTAGTCCCCTGCGGTTTCAAGTTCCCTACCGGTAATACCGGAGGGGACTACAAATTTCCTCTGCGTCTGTTCGTCCGTCTCTCTGTCCTACTTCGTTTTCCACACTATTTTTTCCTAAACGCTTGCAGATATCAGCTGAATGTTGGTATGTGGGTCTTCATGAGTTACAGATCAAGTCTGAATTTCGTTTTGCTTCATTGGTTTTTGACAGAACAACGGTATTTTGAATTTTCATAATTATTTAATAATATCAGGTTCGTACCGCACGAAATGGTAAATTCTCTAAAGCGAGAAAAAGATCATTGTTGAATGAAGTGAATTTTCGATCTTTCTCGTCTGAGTTGATAATGCAGTTTCATTTAGTAAACGGGGGACGTCGGAAATGAAGAGGCCTTGGTGTTGTCAGTGGGAAGAGGAATAGAAAAAACTGTCTCATTGTAGCCAGCAAGTTTGTGGAGACTGAAAAAATTCTGTTGGCGGATGCCCCATCGCAGGTGAAAAAGCACTTTTAGTCCTAACATGACCTCAACTATGGAGACAGTTTTTCACATAATTGGGTACAGGTAGTCTGCTGTGAAACTACTGGTTGCGATGGTAATTTTAGGGAAGTTGCCACCATGATGGCGAGCATGCCTTTGACCAGCTCAGATGAAGAGTTTGACGTCGTCCTCTTCAGTTCAAGTAACTGGTTTCTCACAACATCTAGACTGCAATACCCTATGAGCTCTCCTGTGTGCTTGTCGTATACAGATCCTCTTTGATTTTAATGTCGTCCAACAGTATTTCCGTGTAGCACTTGAAAGATTTCTCCATCATACCCAGCTTTTTCGCTTCTTCATACAGCACTTTAACAACACCAGGCTGAAATCGAAGAGCACTTTTGGTGTAATGTGAATAATTAAAGAGTTCTAGCACTTGGTAAGGGGACGACCATTTGATTCTGAGGGGGGGGGGGGGGGGGGGGGGGCTGGCAGATTTTGAACATACATAATCTGTCCCTGAAAATGTTGAAAATAAATAATCTGTCCTCCTCTGCAAAGAAATTAAATAATTTGTCCCTGACTAATGATATTTAAATATTGTGAAAATACCTTTTTATTTCCGTGTAATTTAATCTCAGAATATTCAATTCAGAAATTTTTAGTGTTGGCAAATCGGACGATTTTTAGTAACCGGTTACTCGCTTAATCTTCCGATCGAGTACCCGGTTACTCGGATTATTCTATGTTATAGTTTCCGTATTTATTATTAATTTCATCCTTTTAATCATTGGTAGAAATAAACAACAAATGTAAGATATATGAACTTTATTTACAAATTAAAAGCTCAAAAGAACCCCCCTTACACACAATATCTTCGAAGTATTTTGATTTTAAATATCACTTGAAACGGACAGTTAGTTTTTGTTAAAAGAAATAATTATATCAACATATGAAGAAAATACATGTCCCTCTCGGGGAGAACTAATATATCATGTAGATGATGTTTGTTTTTGTTGAGTCTCCTGCACGTCCCCGGTTATCGAATTATGTTTCAATCTAAAATAATTTATTGCAAATTTGTAGTTCCACCCTTATACGGCAAGTCTGATTCACTTAATTTGAATTTGACAAATTTTGAGTTCTTTAACAATATTTACGCTCTTTATGTTTGCGGCGGCATCTTGTTAAAGTATGTTCCTCAAACACAGGTCTGTTAAAATCAGGTAATTATAACTCATGTTTTCGAAAGGGGTACCCCCTTGCAATTAAAACATCAAACTAATCAAAACAAATTGATCCTATTTGTTAACCACTAGAGCAGGTGAACCCTAGAGCAAGCCTAACGGTAATTAAATTAGGGAAATGTGTCAATTAACATTTACAAATACATGTAACATAAAATTTATTTTATACGTATTTAATATGAAAAATGCATTTTTATCCGAGTAACCGAATAGTAGTTTTACTAACCGATACTCGCATCGTTCGATGGTTAACCGGGTACTCGTTGCCAACACTAGTAATTTTTTTGGCTCGCTTCGCTCGCCATTTTAGAACCAAATAATATTTAAAATTAGATTACCAGACTGGATACTTGTAGTCAGTTGATCAACATGACAATGTGCACTCAGTAGATGTGATGAATCACTTTAAATACAAGCCAATACTTAAACACCACAAAAGATAAATTTTCTTGTCAAAGAATTATACTTCCCGATAAATTAATACAAAGTATACAGTGGCGGATTTAAGGAAGGCATACATGTATATGACCCCACCCCTAAAATTTCAAAGTATGATATGATTTATATTAATATTGCCATACTTTTAGTACAATACCAATATATTTGTGCCCAGTTTTACTCTTAAAATACACAAAAACCCAAGGGCTTCAGGGGGCTTCGCCCCCTGGGTCCCCTTTATTCAAAGTGTGATATGACTAGTTTAAATTATGTCTGAAATACACAAAAACCCACGAGCTTCAGGGGGCAAAGCCCCCAGGACCCCCTTCATTTAAAGTATAATATGACCAATATTAATAATGTCATACTTTGCTACAAAATAACCAATACCACAATAATTGTCCTGGTTTTACTCTTAAAATACCCGAGAACCCAAGCGCTTCTGGGGAATTTCCCTCCCTTTGTCTCCACCAGTGCTTCGCCCAGGACCCACTGGTGGCCTTAAGGCGACCCAAAACCTTTTGCCTGAACGAAGTTGTACACGCCTCCATCCTGAATCCGCCTATGGTATATAAATGATTAGTCTTTTAGAATCAATCGATCAAGGTACCGTAAGACAAAGAAGAAAATAAATAATCTGTCCTCGATAATCTTGAAAATAAATAATCTATCCTTGACAGGCATGAAAATAAATAATCCGTCTCAAAAAAATTTGCCAGCCCCCCCCCCCCCCCAGAATCAAATGGTCGTCCCCTAACTTTATACAGCCTGTGTCCCCTCTTAGCGTTGTAGGCTTTAGCAATTCGAATGTATAAACACCACCTAATAATCATGGGGTACCAACGCATTCCTTTCTTCCCAGAACTAGCGTGTTTCAGTTGTTGGTCCCAAAAAGTCTCTGAAAACAATGCTCGTCGGGAAATGTTCTTTTCACTTCCTCTCTACAAGCAAGTTGCCATCATGTCTATCATTTCACTTCCTGCTAAAGTTTCCAGTTTGATGATCTTTCGGTCACATTTTCGTCAATCTGTCCAGTGGCGTAGTGGTCAAAGCGTCTGCTCTACAGTCGCGAGGTAAGGAGTCAATCCTTAGGTCGCGGGTTCGAATCCCACTGTGGAACGTGGAGACCGGTCCTTCGGATGAGACCGTATAAATCGAGGTCCCTTGTCGGTGCTGGCACGAAAAATACCCCCCCCCCTTTGCTCAATGAGCCTGATTGCCGGGTATAGGACAAAATTTGTAGTTCTCCATCGGCAAGTAGTGGCGTCTCCATATGAGTGAAAAATTCTTGTGAGGAACGTTAAACAATATACAATCAATCAATCTGTCCACTTTACTGGTCAACGACTTTATTTCTTCTCTTTGCTGCTTTATTTTTGGTATCAAATTTAACCTGCTCATCACCTTATGTGTCATTCTGCAGTGTCAGTTCCCAAGTTTAAACATAATTTGTGGTAAGGAAATCACTAGCTTGCAGGTCCTGCCAGAGGATTTGGAAAGGTGATAGTACAGTCCCTACTTCAATGGTTTGTTTAGTTAGCGAAACAAAAATATCCACAGTCAAGTCAGAGTCCATACATTCATCACTCAATACCCACTAGTTCAAAATGAGATTCTCACATGCTTGACCATAGACGGTTTGAGGACAAACCCAGTTGCAGGAAATGGTTTCTTATGGTTTATTTTAATTTACGGAGTTGAGGAATGAATCAGTTAAGAAGAAAGCTTAAAAGATCATTCTCTCCTCGTTCGGGGCGACAGAAGAAGAGACCTTTATGCCAAACACGATATAAATAATAAAAGACTGTCATAAGTCATTGCATGAATCGTGTTTTAATTTAATAGATATGGAGGTGGAATGTTCGTCCGAGTCTGCTTCTAACTCCACAACTTCCGCTATCCCCATTACTGAGAACTCCTATGTGCCGGCACAATCAAGCGCTGATCTCTCCCAATATATTAATCCATTTGGAATATTATATTCATTGAAGGCCGCTGTTCATGACATTGTTAAGTCATATAAACAAGGCGGGTTTAAATCCTTACTCAACTCTAGGGAATCTCATCAAAAAAGTGTATGAGGTAGAAGAAGCGGACATTGAAAAAACAATGACGTTATCGGACGTCATGAAAATAAACGAAGACAGCGCCGGGTGATCATATAATGCTGTTTTCATTTTTAAATAATTTGGCAAATACTGAACGTATCAGGCTAAAATTTTTCAACATTTCTTTATTTTTTAGTTGTTTTATGTTCTATATAAATAAAAAAAAAAAAACAGACTACATAGTACTAATTTTAAAACCTCAGTCCAGGTAGTCTCGTTTACCCCAGACTCTCGCTCTCGAGACTTGGACCGAGCGAGAGTCTGGTCTGATTCCTATTTAATTTTTGTAACCAGTAGAGGTCGCTAAACCGGCTAACAAGATGGCGATTCCAATGAAAATACATATGAGAATTTACTTTTTAAACAAAGATATGTGCGTTTTTTGTTCTTTGTAAAGCAGACAGAGGTATTTTATTATAAAACCAGGTAAAAGTAAAGGCACAGCCTATGTTATTTTTAAAAAATACAGATCTTAGATTCGAAGAGAATGTGTCAGCCAATGAAAATCCATACCGATTTCTCGGTAAGCCTCGATTTGAAATTACAAAAATTAAATAGGAATCAGACCAGACTCTCGCTCGGGCAAAGTCTCGAGAGCGAGAGTCTGCGGAAAACGAGACTACAGTCCAGGAACTTTTTGATAACCCCTCGTATGTGTTGATACGATTTTCATTCTTTGAAATACGATACTTTTTTTTTTATTTCTTCATCAGTGATTTTTTTTCTTTAACCAGATGCATTTGCGAGGACATATGAGAAACGAGCAGGGATTTATCCCTGCTCATTTCGAAAATAGAAAAATCTTCAATGCCTGTAAGTACTTTTCTCACATTTTTTTTAACTAACGAATTATGTCATTTCTTTGATAGGTTATAAAAATTATTCCAATTTCTTACCTTATTAGATATACTACCAGGTATGGGAAACATTTTAGGTATGACATTTTTTCTTTTATAAACGTAAATTTTCAATACAAATATTTTTTTTAAATAAGACTTTTGCACTTTTTTAGATTTGTCATCATTAAAATAAACAAAAAAATAAACTAGAAATGGTTTCATTAACCGTCGGTAAATTCCGTCTACAATATCTCACTTCTGTAATTTAATATGACGACTTTTATGCTTTTTTTTTTTTTTTAACATTCTCATATTGAAAGGTGTGTTGTTTCAGCACTCCTGACACTGAGTAAGTAACATTATTTTTACAATCATTTACTGTTATTTCCACATATGACGCGTCTAATTTAATCGTAAATTTCATTCCCTTTTTCTACTGTTTTTATCTCGCCGCTGGTGGTGAGGAATCCGTTGAGGGGTTAGTAGACTGAATAATCAAGAAAATAGATTCAATCATAAACTTTATTACAGAGTTCTTCCAATAAAGAAAATGTAACACCTTTTAAAATCTTATGCGTATTCCATTTTTAGCTCACCTCAACGAAGTTGGGGGAGCTTATGTAATACCCTCGGTGTCGGCGTCGGCGTCGGTGTCGGTGTCGGCGTCCCAGGTTAAGTTTTTTGGAGCAGTTTTCTTTTTAAGTACTTCTATGTCCTATATTGATTAGACATGCATGGAAGATGCTTCTAGTGTGTTTCATTGTACCAGTCAAAGTTTCAGATGCTGCAATTTCAGCAGAGGAATGACCAGGTTAATGTTTTTGGAGCAGGTTAACATTTTTGGTGCACTTTTTGGTGTAGGTCTCATTTCCAAGGAATTATAAACCCTATGTTGACCAAACTTGCATGGATGATACATCTAAGGATGCATACTACCAGGCTTGCTTCGGATGCTGAATCTGACCTACATTTTCCGGTTGAGTGAACAGGTTAAATTTTTGGTGAAGGTCTCATTTCCAAGTAACTATGAGCACTATAATGACCAAACTTGCATGGATGATACATCTAAGGATGCATACTACCAGGCTTGCTTCGGATGCTGAATCTGACCTAGATTTTCCGGTTGAGTGAACAGGTTAAAGTTTTTGGTGCAGATTTCATTTCCAAGTAACTATAAGCCCTATGTTGACCAAACTTGCATGGATGATACATCTAAGGATGCATACTACCAGGCTTGCTTCGGATGTTGAATCTGACCTACATTTTCCGGTTGAGTAAAAAGGTTAAAGTTTTTGGTGCAGGTTTCATTTCCAAGTAACTATAAGCCCTATGTTGACCAAACTTGCGTGGATGATACATCTAAGGATGCATACTACCAAGCTTGCTTCGGATGCTGAATCTGACCTACGTTTTCCGGTTGAGTAAACAGGTTAAAGGTTTTGGTGCAGGTCTCATTTCTAATATACTATGAGCCCTATAATGACTTAACTTGCATGGATGATACGTCTAAAGATGCATACTACCAGGCTTGCTTCAGATGCTGAATCTGACCTACATTTTCTGCTTGAGTAAACAGGTTAAAGTTTTTGGTGCAGATTTCATTTCCAAGTAACTATGAGTTCTTTAATGACCAAACTTGCATGGACGATCCATCTTAGGATGCACACTAATGGACTTGCTTCGGATGCTGAATTCAACATACATTTTTCAGATAATGGACCAGGTAAAAGTTATGGGTGCGGGTCTATTACCAAAAAGCTATAAGGCTTATATAACATCATATAAATCAAACTTGCACAGATGATGCATCAAGGGATGAAAACTCTCAAATTTGCTTCAGATGCTGGATTTTAATTACATTTTCATGAAGAACTAGTTTGAATTTTTTCTATAGGTCTATTTCAAAGTATCAAATCACAATTGCATGAATATTTTCATTTTTGGAATGTACACTTTTTGTTGGTTAATTGTGTAACTTTGCCTTATTCAAAGACAACATTCGTTGAGGTGAGCTCTGTAATCTCTGATTACCTATGTTTTATTACTTTTTAATTTATTTCTACATTAAAAATTTACTGGATTATTATATAAATAAACCTATAATAATGAAGAATAATAATGTTAATTAATAAAATACAAGAAATGCATTTTTTTTTCTTTCAATAAAGAATATTTCATATCATTTAAAATTTAATAAATTTTTCATTATTTAATCTTTTCTTTTCTATAGTATTTATTTCTTTTTTAATTTTATCTCGATAACTATTTATTTTTAGCACCGCTCAAAATGCCCCCAAAAGACCCGTGAAAGTGTACTTCAAGTTATTCATATTTGTAATTTGAAAAAAAACACCATTCTTATTTTCTGGTTTGTTTCTTAGTTTGAAGAGGGTCATCACGTTGACACAGTGAGTAAAATTCTATAATCGGATTACAAAGTATTTTACATTTAACCCTTTGCCGTTCAAAACATATATTTCTTTTTATTAATTACGTCTCCTTAATGTAGACCCTCACAACAGATTGGGGACCCCATAATAATTGAAGCAGAGCTGAACTTGCCGTATGTTTTCGAATTTTATAATAAAATAAATCATTGCCAGTATAATTGGCCAAAGCAAGTAGAAGTTTACTCCATATTCCATCCCTTCGTAATTGATCCACTTCTACACTGAAGTTCATCCACAGCTGCTTTTGTTCTGCCGAGCCCCAGGGTTGCTGGAGAGGAGAAAAATCCTGTGTATTCTCCTGCATTATCTAATCATATGATCACAAAGTAAATGCCTCAGATCTGAAACCCTTTCTATTGAAGGAAGATGAAACAATGCAACATTTAAAAAGCAGTTACCATCAGATGTTATTGTTTCCCGCAGCATCCCGTTTGCTTCCAGAAGCCTATCAAGCCTGGATTTGTGATGATTTGCTATCAAGGTATTAAGCTTTGATTCTTGCAAACTTCTTTCTTTTGCTTTTTATACGCTGTAAGTAACAACGGTGCCAGGAATTTTTGCTAAGGTTTTGTTTTTCTTGTTTTTCCTTTTCTCTTCACGCATATGACGTTTAGGTTGATCGTCCTGTTGCATTGAGACATAACTGTTCGCATTACTCTCCTAAGGAAAAACTCCGAGTCAGAGGGATTTTGATCCTTTTTTGCTTGGTTTGTACGAATCATCTCTGTCATATTCCACTTCATCATCACAATCGCCTTTAAACAGTTGTCTGTTCCTTTTCGGAATTTCCCTACGGGTTGTGGCAATGTTGTTCTCCTTAAAATACTGCAGTGGGATATTTTCACTACTGCTGTATTCACTGTCCGAACTTTCTTATATAGTTTATGTTCTCTATTGTTCTGTTTTCTTTGTATTTTGGACAGGCTTTTTATATCTTCGATAAAATTTGACAATCTTTCCGAATTCCTTAGTTATAATCTATGTTGTGAGGGCACTTAAAATATTTAATCATACGTAAGCTTATTCGTTTCAACCTGGCTAAAACTTTTGTGATTATTTTAACTTTAGAAAAGATGATTTCATGTTATTTGCTTTTCATTATAGTTCTCATTCTATGTTTTTATTTGAAATATTTCATGTAAAATTAAATACCGTTTTTAGCAGGTCGGGTACACTTTCGTTGATGGATAGCATAATTTAACACATGACAATACATACGTCAACAGATTCTCCCAATTATAAGAAGGTCCACAGTATTCATCACATCTTTTGTCAGTAAAACTGAAACTTGTCTGTCCTTCTTTCCAACGATTTCAAAAAGCTGAAGTCTGAAGCAAGACTACACCTTTTCATTTTTATGCTGTGCTATATCTTCTTAATTGTTATTAAGTAACAGTTGTCAAAACTTTCAATAATTGTTTTTAATTGTTCATCAGTTTCCTTTCAAATGCCGCAAAGTTTTACTATGTCACAGGTTAATGGCAATACATCTGGTTCATTATACTTCTATCAACCATTGTTTGTCTTGCATGGCTGCTTATTTTGTCAGTCCACTTAGTTTCATGCAATGTGATGAAATTTCCCCTCCATTCCCATCTCTGATTGCCCTTCCTCTTAATGCTTTGTACCAAGTCCGGCCCAGTGGGTCTAGAAAACTAGTCGAAAATGTGAAAGATTTACAGACTAAAGTGCAGAATGTCGGCGCAGGTGAGCTAAAGGGTATTCTACTACAATAGTTGCACAACGTTATTCTGGTAAAAAAAATTTTGTTACAGAAGGTGGTCAAGTTCGAATCTGGAAAAAATAAAGCAAAAAAATTTTCATGTATGCTTTTATATTTTTTTACGTTAAGTGTAATATAATAAATCTATCTTGCTTATTATTGGTCGACTGGTGTTCCCCTTTTCTTTTTTGATTCTTTTCTTTTTTTTAATTTTAATTTCCCTTCTCTTAGCTTGTGACATGACCGGTAATGTTTTTCTTTGAAGTTCCTTGTACAATAACTAAATTACAGAACACTTTTTAGTGGGCGGTCTATATGCAAATGACCCAAACTGTACAAAAAAGAACATCAAGGGGAACCAAATTTATTTTTAGAAATTAACAAAATGTATAATCTTTTTATACAATAAAAACAGAAACGCAAGACAAAAGCACAATCAATTTTGTTTAAATGGTCCACAGATATTCTGTATTCACTCTATATTTTCATTTCATAGAGAAAGTAAAATTGCACATATTAAACAAAGCCGGCATAGAACTTAACTCCTTGAATGGTTCACGCATTGCGGATTCGTTCCTCGTTTCATGGCACAATGGTTCACCACAGATATTCTGTCTTCACTATTTTAAGTAGTATTTTTTCATTTCACAGAGAAAGTAAAATTGCACATATTAAACAAAGCCGGCATAGAACTTAACTCCTTGAATGGTTCACGCATTGCGGATTTGTTCCTCGTTTCATGGCACAATGGTTCACCACAGATATTCTGTCTTCACTATTTTAAGTAGTATTTTTTCATTTCACAGAGAAAGTAAAATTGCACATATAAAACAAAGCCGGCATAGAACTTAACTCCTTGAATGGTTCAAACATTGCGGATTCGTTCCTCGTTTCATGGCACAGTGGTTCACCAACACTTAATTGTAAATCCCTTTGGAAGGCGGCTCTTCATTCTCGGATTTCAATGGCCTTTTCCATGGCGGATCTTGAACTTGTGACACTTTTTCAGCATTCCCGAGCTGCAATCATTGTACTTTCGCTCTGCGTCTGATCTATGTCTTGTTCTTTTCATTATTTATTGCTCAGGGACTCCCGTGATGTACATTCTGTACATGTGCGTTTCCCGCTATGGTTTGTGAAATTTCCAGACAAACCACCTTTTTCTGCAATCACCTTCATGAAACTTTTAATTTTGTTTTAATATACCGACGTTTTGCTGAGAATAACGAACTTTTACATCCCTCAATGGCGGCAATGGACGCCGATAGAAAGGTCCCCCTTCAATCGCCTTTAGGTACGCATCAAGGAAATCGATAATGCACCTTTCTCCTAAAGAAATAAACAAAAACAACAAATCACCAACCAACGATAAGAGAAATAAAAACAAATTGCTTACCAGTAACACAGAATATTCTAGCATCAGACTGGGCCTAGGGCACTTTTAATTTAAGTTTTACAAAGAAATATATAGGAAAAACTTTAAAAACCTTCTTCACAGGAACTACTGAGCCAGAAAAACTAAAACTTGTGTGGATGGATCTAGGAATAATGTAAATTCTAAACTGTCCAAATCATGACCCCTGTGGGTATGGCGGGCCTTCTGTGGAATCAAAGTTTAACATTGAAATATGTATGGAAACTCTTTGAAAATCTTCTTTTCAACAACCATTGGGCCACAAAAGCTGAATCTTATGAGGAAGCATCATGGTGTAAAATTGATTTTAAATTGTCCAAATCATGACCCCTGGGGGTAGGGCGTGGTCACAATTGGTATTGCAGAGGGGGGAAATCTGTTAAAAACAGCATGGGCACATTTTCTCAGATGAGCGATGTGGCCCATGGGCCTATTGTTATGGTTTTGTAACTTTCTTGCATACTAGGAATAATGTCTACAGCGTCCCATTATTTGTCAATACGTTTCTTATAATTAACACACTTAGTTTCAAATGACGCTAATCCTTTCTCCGTCGCAGTGGTTAAATCATCTGCTCTATAGTCGCGAAGTAAGGAGTCCTTACGTTGCAGGTTCGAATCCCACTGTGGGACGTGGAGACCGGTACCTCGGATGAGACCGTAGAAACTGGTGTCCCGAAGATGCTGGCACGAAAAAGATCCCTCCCTGATCAATGGACCTGAGTGCCGAGTATAGGAAAAAAATTGCAGCACTCCTCTGGCAAGTGGTGGCGTACGAGTGAAAAATTCTCGAGAGGGACGTTAAGCAATATACAATCAATTTTTCTCCGTCAGAATGTGTAAACGCTTCTCTGATTGTTCCACTTTGTCTGCCGTGATGATTGTGTGGTGATAATCCGTGGGTCATGTAGATCTTTTATACTGTACAGTTGGATAAGCAGTATAGCTAACAATGTATCGATTTCTGATGATTTATTGATAATGATGAAGATGTAGATGATGTGAATATGGTAAACTTGATGTGGTAAAAAGCTACAAAATACAAGAAAAAAACTTGATGTACACACAATGACTGAATGCATGAACATGTGAACATACTGTAGCAGATTTGAACTTATGTCAAATACACATCGTGATATACAAAAAAATATTTCAAAACCCTAAAGAACTTTTTAATAGTAAAATTAGCACATTCTTATATAAAAATAGGCTTAAATTTCAATATTAAATCTTAATCTTAATATTTGGGGAAATGCATGAATTATCGCACTCAAAAACTACAAACATTTTAAGTCTGAATGATCGAATCACCAATGAGATCTACATGTGTTCAATGAAAAAGCAAAGAAAACATGACCGAAGCAATGTTTACAAAAGCTATGATCCCCGAGGTAGGGACGCATGGCCAATTAATCCATTGTTGTCATATTTTTGTCACCAAATGTACCGTTAAATGAGGTCATTATCATTTCTTGTGTATATTAAAACAATATACTTACTTGATTTGCTTGCATGAACAGCGGGTGGTACTTAAAAAGCGATATCTTATCTCTCGATCAATAAAAATTCAAGATGGCTCCTTGACCGGATTCTTACTCTGGCGTTATCTCGGGAAAATCGAGAGTTCATGGTTATTTTAAAGCGCTTATAAGAAGTTGCGAATCTCTGGTTTTAGAGGTCTCTGTTTCTGGTCTAAGTCATGAGGTATAGCCAAATTTTCCGTTCTCTTCAACATAGCTGCTGTATGGTGATAAGCAATCTTCCTGTCAAAGTTACATTACTTCTGTTCTGTTTGGACTCTATACGAAATAAAAAAGCGCCAACTCAACAAATGCTTTAACTTGGGTGACATGAAATGAAATCATAACATGATGAAATAAAACAGCAACCAATGTTTACAACTGTACCTTACAAACAGCCATGTTTTAGTTTGATTTTAATTTTCAGGTACTTACCCGCTGTCAATAGCTGTCAACCCTTCTAAGGTCTCAGGGGTACTGAAAAAAGAAATTTCAATGTTTCAAGGACATTATACAGGGTGAAGTATACTTATGGGCGGAATATACAATAATAATATAACATACAAAATTAACATGAACAACAAAGAAAATTCCGGAATACTAGATTACTCCCCCCTTAAGTTCATTTAGATAGATTTGTCTTTAAATTTGACTAGAAACAAACATCTTCATGCTGATCAATAAATTACATTTACACAGTTTGTTCAGCTGCAAAACTTAATCAGTCATGAAACATGAAACAAAACATTTACAGTCAAGACAATAACAAAGAATCGTTACATCGGCAAGAATCGAATAAGGGGTATTCATCTAGATACTGTAAGCAATTTTTTTTCATGAAACGAGACGATCTACGACTTGTCGCGGACTGGCTGTGTTTTGAACAGTAGACGGTCGCGAAGAACTGGATAACGGTAGAGTTCGCTGGCCTAAATTCACTTTCTGGCTGTTCCTCTGGGATTCATCTAGGTTTTGGGGGAAGCTACCCTTTTTGGAAAATGGCAAATTCTTGACTCTCGAATCAGGTCCCACTGTCTGTACCAAGTACATCAGGAATTCCATGTGCAGCAAACGCTTGTCTGCATTTTTCAATTGTCACTTCAGATGTAGAAGTAGATGTCTTAAACACCTCAATCCATATACTGTACGCATCGATCATGATCAAAAACATGGATCCCATAAATGGTTCTGCGTAATCTGGCTATATTCTAGACCATGGACGATCTGGCAGTAGAGGTGCCGAGTTTTTGTTATTACTTTATTGGATTACTAATAAAATGACATTAAATTTACGTTTGATTTTATCGGTACTTCAATTCAACGTCAATGAATCGTCCATATCGAAAATTTCTGCTTTTAGTTGAAACGATTGATCCTGTGTCTAAAAGCGTCCGAGTTTGTATTTTGTTGATAATAATTACAGTTTCTTTAGGTTTATCGCATATTCAAGTTGGTAAATACTTTGCCAACTTTTGCAGGGTCCTTAGGTTGCTTGTCGGAGAGAGACTGTATTGTACAGACATTTCTACATCAGTGTTGTCACAATTTCCTCTCTCAATCTGTATTTCTCTTTTGCAACAATTGCAAGTCATATAAAGAAAAATAACATGTTCCTTACTTCTCTTTGTTTGAGTGAAATCATTCCTAAATCCTCTACCTCAGGTTTGATCTCGATACCGAAAATTTCTAATCCGTGGTGTTCCTATAATCTCATCATCTGCTGGTTTGTTTTCAACAATGGTTTTCTTTCATAGCTGTTCAGAAAATTTCCATTCATGGTCTTGTCAATTTTTCTAAATGCTATACTGAGTGAATCAAATGAGTGATATTTCGCTCATAGCACTTCAAGTTTATCAAATTTGGTCTCAATCCTTTCCATAGCATATCTTGCAACATTTTGTCATACAGCGATATACCTTCATCACCTGCATACGGAGTTTATATATTCTAGCTGATTCGATACGCAAGAGTATGTTCTGAGTAGTAACAATTTTTTAAAGGAGGTAAATTATTAAACGAGACTGCTTGTCAAGACAAGTTTAAGATACAATGGAAATGTATTATACCACTGCTATCATCAGCTAAATTTATGCATAAATTCTACCCTAAAACAACCATTTAACTCTAAGAATAACAACACATTTTTTCCATCTTGCTGTTTCAACGCACGTGGTCTGTAGTGACCCGGACGAAAGGAAACTCGCGTGAACACGTATATTAAAGCGGGAAATTCAAAATTCGATTTTAAACAACCGAGATAGAAGCATTTTGGTGGAAATAAAAAAATTACGAAAACTACAATGAGGAAATCACGTAGTTTTAAAACAAAGACGACGATCCGTCATTATAGACACGCCCTTGACTATTCAAACCAAGAGTTAATGCAACTAAATTGATAAACAGGGAGTTAATGTGTACTTGTAGAGATACATGTATGGTTATACCCCAGGCCGCACTGATGAAAATAAAATGGATCAGTATCAATATACACAGATTAAAAATGAAATCCCTTGTGTACTTCAAATATACTGAATGAATCTCACCCTATGCTTTACCTAATAAAAATTTATGTTACGGGCATTTGCAGCGATTTTGTTACCAATAAACAGGCATACAGCTGTCACAGTAAATAACACAGCCACTTTTCATCTGCTTCCTCCCCAATCCAATTCCCTTATCGGCGCGTTTCTTCCTCCCTGTCTTTGGCATTATGGAATCCGCCCTTTTTCTACATTTTTACACTTTAAAATTGTAATATTTAAATATATTTGATGCATTTCAATCATGAATTTGTAAGTTTTCTCCTTATGAATTTTCTCGTGTCTTGAGATACAAAATTGTCCAATTTGATAGCATTTTCACACTTCATTACATATACATGTACATGTACTTGATGTTTTTCTTAAAGACACCTTTGTCTTTGGGATTTTATCGCCATTCATGTCCATCATCTGTCATGATGCTACGTCTCCGTCTACGTCTGTTTTCGTAGTCTGAGGCAGTTATTGGATAGATTTTCTCTAATCATTTATCACGATTATTTTGGTTGATGGTACCAATTTTTGAAATCATTTCAAAACCTGACGTATTTAAAAAAAGTCAACGTTCCACTTTACGACCTCTTATAGATAATAAGATAAATTCCTCCCCTCATGGCTCTAGTTGCCCCCCTCTACAACTTTCACTAACCATTTGCCGGTGGAGTGCTGCAAATTCTGTCGTATACTCTGCACACAGGGTCATCGAGCATTGAGGATCTTCTTTGTGTCAGCACCTACTGCGACACGGGACCTCCATTTATAGTCTCATCTAAGGACTGGTCTAGAAGTCCAACGGTGGGATGCGAACCAGCGATGTAAGGACATATGGATCTCTAAAGCCGTTAAATTTAAGACATTCGCTACAATGTTTACACCTCGAACTCCATCAACCCAAAGTTTTGATCAGGTGATCTTTCACTTGGCCACAGGCAGCTGTGGCAGCAGATGTAGCAGTTCCAATTCTGAATAAGTGGTCATTTAATTTTTTGGCATCCAGGCCAAGTGATTTGAGTTTCTGCTTTAATTAAACCCCAGCTATAAAAGCGGGAGGGTATATTGTAATGTTCGTCTGTCCGTCCACTAGAATTGCATAGAATCTTTTTTTACATATTGCCATTGTGACATTTTTTTATCCAACACATTTTTTTGGTTTCCTATAGCAAATATTAAACACTGCCAATATTTTAATATCGGAGGCGGGGGTATCATTTAGTTAGCTCATTGCTCACAATACCTCTAGTTCAGAAATGAAAAGATGTCTTAATAATGGATTTGCACTTTCATCAAAAAATAAATCTGAAGTCATTACACAATTGCACCACTCTTTAGAAGGTTCAAGTATCTTAAAAGGCACTGAACTGGACATACGGTTTGACATGATTTAAATAAAAGGATCTGAATTCCTTTACGAAAAGGGTCTGCATGATTTAGTTCGTTTTAGCATGAGAGTGTAAGCCTTGTAATCTCAACATCATCTACCACACACAATAAATTTTCTTTTTTTTTGTTTCGAAGTTGCTTTACATTGCGAAAAAGTATGTTTTTCTGTTTGACATGCTGAACATATATGTACCAAGTTACATGAGGGTGTGTTGTATCCTGACTCGTTGTTGAAATTGTAAAATAATTCCCTGCCCCTGTGAGTGATTAAAGGCCTTCTTTAAATTCAGTTGGTTTTGTTGTCCTCTGTTCCTCTCCTGAGACTAAATTATTAGAAGCTGCATTGATTGAAGCTCTTGGGCAGAAACACGAAGAATGTGTAGCTCTTATGCAATTGTCACATCTTATAACAGTCTGGCCTGCAAAAATTGTGGTAAACAGTTTTGTATACCTAATCCACCAGTCAACTCGTTGTTGAAGAGGGGCACTGGCTCTCGCCGAAAAAGCCTTGTGGTATTCCTGCAGTACAACCATGGATGCTGGAGTAAACTTCAATGCAAGTTCAGGCATAACAGCCAATGAATGAAAGTCAGTTGCCTTGGTCTTCATTTCCTCCCACAGTTCATTATTAGGTTGAACTCTTTCCATGTGATTATCCTACTCTGTCCATACGACAAAGTTTGCATACTCCTTTTCACATACAAAAGTATGTGTTTGGATCTAATAGTAGTATTGATGGTTTCTTTTAAGTCGAAGTCCATCTGGTGTATCCTCCAAGCAATATTTTCCTCCAGTGTAGAGACTCAGGGATGTCGACGGCACACAATATGGACATTTGATTTCAGCTACTCCCTGGCCACAGCAATCACAAGACACAAACCCATCCGGGGAGGTTCCAATTAAAGGATAGCTGAGGTTAATGCAAAATCCTGCATCTTCTTCTGTAAAGTTGTCATGGATTTGGCGCATTGCCTCACAGTAGACTTCACGGGCTTGTTTCTCATGTACAGCCCCATGTAGTTGCTAATGTTTGTAACTTTTAAATTTCTGGGTTGCATATGGCCCTTATTAAGCTTTCAGATGGGGATGCAGGGTTGCTGTGGCAAGCTGCATACATGTGGGATGCTGTTCTGCGACCACTACAAAATCTGTTCTATAGCTTTTTGGTAGCTTGTTGTTTGGTGGCTTTCTGAACACAGTCCGATTCTTCTTTTGTCACAGTCACTTGCACTGCTTAATGCTTCTTGGTATGAGTTTTTGACACTTAATATTGCTGACTGTGCTCCAATTTGACTGAGTGTGAGAAATGTCCTTAATTCATCATCTGATGGAGCATCCATAGCTTTAAAATTAAATTTTAAATATAAATTTTATTTTTACGCACAATCTGTAAAATCTTAGTTAACAATCATAATCTTACAAAAAATATTCTTCTTGCAAATAATTAAGAATCTGATTTACGTTCAAAGCCTATGACCGTTCACCATTTTGCTTTGTGATCCCGTAAAATCCAAGATGGCGACTAATGCTAGTAAGGGGACATAAATAAGACCAACCTGAAAATGCAAGAACTATGACTTCATACGGCGATTTCTTCTTTCTGTCTTTCCAGTTGACAACCACTTTCTCCTCAACCTCACATTTACGTTCGAGCCATCTACTGGGAGCTACTCCAGCGGTCTTTTCCTTCACGAAGTCGAGTTCCACGAAGTCCTTCATCTTCTTCCTCAGCAACGTAATTCGTTCGGTCACGTAAGAATTTGGCACCCAAAAATTAGCCAATGAGAGAAGTCGGTTATTTCCGTTAATGTGAGTGTAATTATTTTCTTTTTGTATGTTTAATAAATATAGTAAAATGTATTTAATACAATAAAAAAAAAGGATTTTATTATCATTTCCGTATTTTTTGCAATCCCATATTGCTTTAAATAATTTTTGTTGAGTTAGTATTTTTCCGTAAACAGACTGGAAGACGGCGAAAGTGCGTTTCATGAAAGCTAAAATACTTTCTCTGATTTCATTGCAGAGTTACAAAATAAAAGACTTACCGCATTTGCTTATCGGTGTGCTCTTTCCTATTAAAGCCACATGGCGCATCTCACGTTGAGATTGAATACTGTTCGTTATTTCCATATCCTTCACGCTAATTCAGAGCCTACTCCCGTATCCTGCGCAGCCACAGTTTGTTCTGAATATGTGCGCATGCTCAGGTATTCGGAACTCCTCGATTCAATTACCGAACTCCTCTAAACAGCAGTTTTCGGGATGTCTGAGCGTTTTGGGATAGTGACATGTCCAAAGTCTTGTGAGGTTAAATCTAATTTGATTTGATATTTCTTTCCGTATAGTCTGTGATGCAGCTGCATGGCATGTTGTAAGTCGGAGAATGTGACGCCACTTGCACTCGTCTCCTTCATGGAACTTTTGAACAAATTCTGGTGCATTTGAGTAGACGTGAATTTATCCGGTGATCCAGCTGCGAAAGGCGTACTGCCTCGGTTTTCATAGAATTTACGTAAAGAGTAACCCTCTCCTTCCTTATCTTTGGTCATCTGTTGAATTAGTCTCACCATCTCCCGAATGGCTTCAGTAGTTGCCGTCAACACTGAATTTTCATTGTTTACATTTCTCTACGAGCTCTCAAGAACTGTGATATCGGGTCTCGTTTGCATATTTCCATCAGTGTATGGCGACGTTTCAGCAATAAATGAAGCAGATACTTCGTCTTCGAGTTCTGTTACATAAGAGGAATGCTGTTCTATGTTTCTATCTTCATTCCTTATCGCGCTCGGTATATTCGGAGACAACTTACTACTGTTTCCCAATCGGTACCCCTGTCTTTTTTTCTTGATTATTTAACAACAGTTTAACTAGTACTTTATATGGAGCAGCATGATTAATATCAATACCACAACGTTTTAAAGTGTCTCAATACAATAATGAAACTTCTATGGATGAGCTATCATTAACGTTTAATGAAATATCTTCTCGTTGAATGACTGTGCTTGCTAGACTTTCTGACGTAACCACTACTTCACCAAGCCGTAGAAATGCATTGAATGCACGAAGATAAAATGACTACAAAAATGCTTTGATGTTGATTCAAAACAGTGCACTGAAACCCTTTTATTAACTTGTAAAATGGAAACTGTGTTGGGTAGTCATGAACAAGGGGCTGAATGGTGGCAACCATGCATGACATTTTTTTTACCTGAAATGTTTCCGATGGATCGGTGGTTCCTAACAATTTATGTACATAGCTAATTGCTGATTCATGCGTTGCAATGCTATTTGGAGAACATCCGATGTCAAATAAATAAGAAATAAAGGAACATAATATAAAGAGTGAGACTAGCAAAGATATGATGGAGGGAAATGTGCTATTAGCCCGCCCTTCACCGGCGTACGTTAACGTCTCCATATAAGTAAAAAATTTTCGAGAGGGACGTTAAACAATATATAATCAATCATTAGCATGTCCCATGATTCTTTGTAGGCAGTGTTTGAACTCTATCGCATCGTTTGAAGTTTGCTTGTTAATGATTTGTATGTACCACTGCCATATTATCAGACATGAATATGATTCTTTTATTCTTGATTTCGTTCCCCAATATGTCTACGGCTAGTACAATGGGAAATGACTCTTTGACAGCTATCTAACAATTTGTTTTAAAAAAATTGAAGTGATCTCAGTGAGAATCATGCCCTTCAATCGCTGTAAAGCTATTTGAATTTAATGAATCTGTTTAAGGGGTAAGATGATCTGTATATAACCACTTAACAAAGGAGGTTCAGTTACTCCACAAGTAAGATCAATCATACCTCGGCGAAAAGCACGCCCTGGAACCACTACCGTGCACGCAAAATTGAGTAAACCAAGCAGAGATTGAAGTTCCCTTTAGTTTATTTAGTTTTAAGTTCTACTAGATATCTTAATCTTGTTAATTTTATCGACTGCCACCCGTGCCTCCATTTGGTCAGAGTCAATTTCAATCAGAGTTTACTGATGTGACCCAGCATGACTAACAAAATATAATTATTTGGTCCGACTCTAGAGTTACCTTTAGAACACCTAGGTAAGCGAGTACATTGACATCATGCGCCAACTTGCTTAGACCTTCAGCCTTAAGACCTTTGTGAAGCCTCATCTAACTGTGTGTAATTAAATTGGCCGATAACTTAAAAGATACGAGGGTTGTCCAAAAAGTTCGTGGACAATGGCGTTTTTGTCAAAGTAAATGGTTCTATATACATCTATTGTATATCAACATATTTCTTATGAAAAACCAAGTCAGAATGGTTTAATTTTTATTTAGGAATATTTAGGAAATATTTTTGTGAAAATCGGGGCCTTAAAAGATCACAGATTGTGCGTACGGACCAGTCTGACGTTAAGCTAATTTCATTATAACGTCAAACATTTGGATTTTGACTTAACACATGTTCATGGACATCCACTTCATTTCTTTGTTAAGGCGCAATACACTTCCAGGTGCTCGCAATAATCTGTAAGTATAGATTATAATATATTTAATTTTTAAAATTCAAAAAAATGCACAACAATTTATGAGCGTCATCTAAATAAACAGGTTGTATGCACAAACTGCACAACCCAGTTTGACGCTCCGCTATATTTATAACAACGTCATGAATAGGAATCTCCATTTTCATAAAATTACATGTGTTTTTAAATTCTTTTAGTGTCTCCGAATATATATACACTGTTGAAAAATCGTATATACCAATCTGAAATTGAAACACTAAATATATTTCAATAATTTTGAGTTGTTTTAACAAATATTTTGTCTCTTACGTTGTTTTAACCATATGAAAACTAATTTTTTTTTTATCGGACGCTGTCCCATGCGGATGGCCGGCGTCGCTTTTTTAATCGAATTTTGTCACATATTTGTTAGGGTTTTTGTTTAGTATTTGTACTGTCTATATAGTAAGCGATACTTAAAGCAATATGAGCTGCATGTTTGACATCGGAAAATATATTTCATTTGTAATAAACTATTTCAATGTCAGGAAGTTAGAACGTCTATAAAAATCTGTTGTTCATATTTGCTATCGAAAAACTTTTTTTATAAGCTTTGATTGAAGCAAAATTGAATTATTGTCGTCCTGTAAAATAATGAATTCTTGTATAATACTGTATAGTCAGTTGTACAGAAATGTTTCTTCTGAAACATTTCTAAACTTTATTTTGGTCTTATTGATCATAAGGGTTTAGATTACATACAGATAAATCATAATTACACATTTTACCAACAAAATAAAATTCTCAAATATGCAGCCCATATTGCTTTAAGATATCATAAAATGGTTATAGCCTTTTCATTTGTGTTACATAAATTTTTTTATTAATTTTTGACTTGTCATATATAGAAAATAATCATTTTATTCCGAACACTTTATATCAGAGTTTATGTCATTTTAACCTTGGTCCGTGCGCACTATCCGCGACCTTGAAAGACCCCGAATTTTACAAGAATATTCAGTTTCATCAATAAAAATTGCATCATTCTGATTTGCGTTTTCATAAGAAATATTTTGATATACAACAGATTTATATAGAACCATTTATTTTCACAAAAACGTCATTGTCTACGGATTTTTTGGACAACCCTCGTATTAATAACACGCAAAGTGTGGGGGACCCACTTGGTTCCCCCAACTCGTGTAGGGAACAGTCTGCTTTCATTTACCAAGTCAAATGTTTGCTCCAGCTGTTTTCTTTGCTTCGGGCTTCGTTTATAAAAATAATTAAGTCCAATTAGAAGGGTCATTGCCCTGTCATATAAGTTGTTCTGATCCGTCTTTACATTGTAAACTTAGGTCACCTATTGCTATCCGTTTTCGTCTGTCGGTCGTTAACATTTAAACATTTTCAGCTTCCTCTCGGAAACCACCGAACCAATTTTTACCAATTTTGGCGTATAGCATTTGTGGGTGAAGGGGACCAAAAATTGTGAATTTCATGGTCCTTGCCCCACTTGGGCTTTGGGTTGGACCAAAACCACTACAAGTAGTGCAATCTTTAAAAATCTTCTTTACTCCTGGACATCAAGCAGTCAAACGTTTGGTATGATTGTAATCATAATTGAGTCCTCTACCAAAATTGTGAAATTTATGAACCCAGAGTTCTAGTGCAAGGGCGTGGCTAAATAGAGTATGTAGTGAAATGCATAAGTTATTTGAAATTCTTCTTCTATGCTCCTGGGCATTAAATAAACTAATCAAGTGCATAGTAAAGATGAAAATGATGCCTCTTCCAAAATTGTGAATTTCATGGCCCCAGGGTTAGGGGTTTTAGTGCTAGTGTGGGGCTATATAGATTATATAGTGAAATTTAAATGCATAAATTCTTCGAAATTCTTCTTCTCTGCACCTGGTCATTGAATAAACAAACCAAGTGCATCGTTAAGCTGAAAACGACTATCTCTTCTAAAATTGCGAATTTTATGGCCTCAGGGTCATGGGTTCTAGAGCAAGGGCGGAGCTATAAAGATAATATAGTGGAAATGAATTATTTCTTTGAAAATCTTCTTTGCTCCCGAGTATTAAAAAACTAACCAAGTACATAGTTATGTTGAATAAGGCTGTCTATTGAAAAATTGTGAATTTCATTGCCCTTGAGTTGGGGGTTCTGATGTAAGGCTTGGGCTCTTTTGATTTTAAAGTGAAAAAAAAACATGAATTCTGTATAAAACTTCATTTCAGCACAAGGGTATTAAATCAATGCAGGGAGTTCAAGCAAGTGCATGTGTAAAACACTGTGTGGTAAACAACTTGGCATGGGGCATTTAAATCCTTGCGACATTCTCAGGTAAGTATTTTCCCTCGAACCGAAAGAGAAAAGGCCATTAATTCACCATAAAACAGTGATCCTACAGTTCCCATCAATGAAAATATTACTGGTGGACTTTGTTTTAAGGCAGGTCCACATTTTTACGGATCCGGTTTTAATTTTACACACCAATGTAAAATTTTGATTATCCTTATCTATTGAAAAAAATCTTTTTGGATGATTGAAAATGATTTAGCAAGTATATATTTGTTCATTAAAGTGTCATTGTGCACACAATGCACTTTATGTACATTATTTATAGGAATAACCACTTTGCACTCTGTCCATAGGTTCAAAATGTAATTTAGTATATACACAGACAGAGAATTCTTAATTGCCTTTATGGACCTAAAGCTTTTTAATTTTTTTAAACAAAATAAATAGAGATGTATTTATCTTTAATTTTTAGCCTATATCATCTTTTTAAATTTACTTTTTAATAAGTTGTGCGAAGAATGATTAAAAAAAATAGATATTCCAAAAATGGGGGTATAGGTGTTCAAAAGGCTGTTTTGTAAAAATATTCTGGTCAACCATAATAAAGTATGTTTTTTTGCTAACCTTAGATATAATTCTTAATAATTGTGAAGAAAAAATAGCATATAAACATATAAGATTTTGAAAAATATTTAAAATAAAGATATTTTGAGCATTTGATCTGAAAGATTTTTACAGAATCAACATTAATTTTTTAGATTTTTCAAATAGAAATTTCAAATATTTTCTTGACAAATGAATATTTATGATTTTCCTAAGTTTTAACAATAATTGGATGTGATTTGGTACATAGCTAAATATAATATGATCCAATTCTATACGTTGAATTTTTGCTGTTGCATTTTTAGAGGTATATACTCCGAGACAGGTTGCATGAAAATTAACCTGCAAAGATATGTTTTTTTATGGGTGTTTTAGTTAGATAATGACTTATTCAAGATATTAAAATCAAAAAATAAAGAGTTTGACAGAAAATTCTGAAAGTACGGACCTACCTTAAAGACTCTATTGTTAAAGAAAATGAAACATCAAAGACTCTGTAACAAACACTGACCAAAGCTTCAAAACAGACTCCGAAACACAGACAAAGGAATTGCAAAGACTGCAAGATAAATGTATTCAGAATTATTTTCCAAACATAATTCCTGAAGACTTCAGAGGAGATGATCAGAAAACACAGGTTTCATCTCCTTTGCCGTACTCTGGCACTACCTTCTGACTACCTTAAAACATGGCACAGACAAGTTACATTACTGGGAAGGCAATAAACGCTCTAGATGTGCTGAAAAGCTTTACCATCAAAACGTTATAATGAAACCATGACCTAATAGGTCTCTACGACATTGTGACGAATTCGTGTTACTTATGCATGAGATTAAGATTGGGTATATTTCAAGAATATCTTGCAGACATATTCCGTGTATCAAAGACGACAGTTTTTCGTGTTCTGAACATTTGAATAACTTTGTTGTATGATCATGCAAAAGCTCTTATACCTTGGCCAACAAGAGAGTAGATATTATGTAATTCGAAAAGAAAGTTTTTCTATATATAAAAACTGTAGAATAGTAATTGATTGCACCGAAATTTTAACAGAAAAACCAACATCTTTACGTTAATGGAGAGGGCTTATATAGGCTATGCCTGCTGCCCAATCCATTTATGTAAATGTTACATAATAAAGTATGTTCAAATCAAATATCTTTATCATCCCAATGGCTCACCTGGTCCGAATACAAACATTCCAACAACTAGTTGTTGTAGCACCAAATGGACTGGTGACATTTTTCTCACGATTTTGGTGTGGAAATGTGTGCGACAGACACAAAGTTGAAAATGATGGTCTTTTACCTAGGCTGAATGCAGGAGATAGGATTATGGCGGACAGGGGGTTTACTATAGAGGACATTTCGCTCGTTGGTTTTGAACTTAACCTGCCGGTGCCCCCTCGGAAACCTGGATTCAAAGGAATGAGACACAAGGAATAGCTTCAGCCAAGAATTGTGGTAGAAATGTGTGAGGGTGTGGGTTATACACCCTGATGAACTTACAAAAATCAAAAGAAGAGATTTAAAATTTTAATATTTTAAACAAAATTAAAGAACAAAATGAATAGAAATTTAAGAAAGAAAATTAACCGAATAAAATAAATTGAAAATGTCTTTGTTAGTTGGTTCTGGTCAGTAAGTGCATTTTTGGTATGAATTGAACCCGTTTGCCCTGGTCTTTCCGCAAGTGCAGAAATCTTTTAGCAAAAGGCTTTTTCCAGTTTCTTTTATTATGGCTGCACGGTACACGGTACAAAAGTTGCTGCGTTGCACACTTGGTTCCTCTTGGGTTCCAGAGTCAATGGTCCGACACCAGGCTCAACACTTTGAATTGCCTTTCAATGAAACTAAATATTTATAATTATTTCACAATGCAAATTATTATCAAGCTTTCACAACGTTTTGTTCGTATATTGACTTTACATGTAGAGGGAATTTGAAATTTTTAGGTATTTCAATAGTGGTTACTAACTATGTTTGCTATTGAAATGCACTCTCAACCACTATTGATATAATTATTTCAAAAGTGGTCGTATTTCAGTAGTGGTTACTAACTATTTTTGCTATTGAAATGCACTCTCAACCACTATTGATAGAATTATTTCAAAAGTGGTCGTTATTTCAATAGTGGTTGCAACAAGTGGATCACTTAATTGTTAAGATTTTATGTCTATGCAGTAACTCCGCGGGCTGACTAATTAGCCAATGAAAAAGCGAGATTAGGTTTTAAGTAAGTTAGATCATATTAAGTAAAATTTTAGTGGTTAAGAAGGGCTCGGTCGCTTCGCTCCCTCCGCCCCTTCTTAACCACTAAAATTTTACTTAATATGATCTAACTATTACATAAAGTGACAAGAATGCATATAAAAATGGAAAGATGTGCTTAAAAACGTTTTGTTGACTTATTATATTCATGTACATTTTTTATAATATTGAGGTTCGTTTGGAACGGATACTCCAAACTCCCTTGTAAAAGAATTTTTAGATCATAAGGTACATCAAACACATTTAAGTTTTTTCTTAGTTTGTTTCTTTGAATGCTATATGCTGGACAATCCATAGAAAAAAATTGTTCATTATCTTCTGTATGGTAATTACAATTTGGACAAGATGCATCGGCTTTTATATAATAAATTTTAGGTGTGCATTAAGATTACTAGCTTTAGTACGTAGTTGACAGTGAAGTATATTCTCATTTCTGCTATCATAGTTGAAGTATTTACAACTGCTAAAAGGTTTATTTATTTTTGACTTGAAAATTGATAAAGAAGGTGACATTTTCACATGAGAACTAAGATTATTCCACAGTTTTATAGTTGAAGGAATAAAACTTTCATAGTATAATACAATTCTACATAATGGTAAAGAAAGATTATTACCATGTGATCTCAAACTATAAGAGTTTTGCACTGGTTGGAAGGGCTGTAATAATTCGTTGAGATAATTAGAGGCAATACCATGGAAAATTTTATAAAATAATATTAGTTTATGATTTGTTCTTCTCTGATATAATGGCTCCCAGCCGAGTTCGTCGTATAGATTAGATCTTGAGGAATTTACTCTCAGACAAGTAATAATTCTTGCGGCTTCTACTTGGATCTTTTCTAACAATTCTGCATTTTCTTGTGAGCAATTATCCTATACTACATCAGCATATTCAAGGATCGGTCTAATGAATGCTAGATATATCTTAATTAAAGAATTTCTATCTAATGTGTTTTAGTAGTCTTAAGATATTTAATCTCTTACAAGCTTATTCGTAAATAGAAATATGATTATCCAGCTACCATTGGATTGGAAAAGAAGCCCTAGATGTGTATGACTGTTAAGATTTTTCAATAATTTTTCCGCTTTCACCAAAATGAATGTCTGGGAAGGGTCGTTGCTTTCTTGTAAACTTATTATAAACATTTTTGTTTTATCAGCATTGAAGTCTACGGCCCAAGAGTTTGACCATTTCTTTATTTTATCAAAATCGGTTGTAAGAGATGATGTAGGAGTATGCTGCCCCCGTATTTACCACAAAACACTCGGCACACTTCTCCAATTATTACCCATCCCAAAGGCAATTCTTGTGCGAAGGGCGTTTGCCTGGGACCAATCGCCTGACTTTTAACATGGTGGACCTCTGGCAAATCTCGACCAACAAGAAAGGATATTTCTGCTGTTTGATCCAGGTCCGGTATATGGCACGCGATATTGCGTAGGTGTTGGTAATGTTTTGCTACCTCTGGAGTTGGAATTTCCGATCTATCGTTTGGCATATTGTTGCACTCTATCACTGGTGGCAAGTCGAACGTTTCACCATCATGACATATCTGAATACAGAGATCTTTGGCTCGTCTTGCCGACAATAGTACCTTTCCAGCACAGGAAGACAGTGCGTATTCAAACTTATCATCAGCCACACCCATTGCGTCAAAAAGAGATGAAGTACCAAGAGTCTTGTTGCTCTGGTCATCTAGGATGGCATATAACTCATTCTTCAGTACTGAGTTCAGATGTGTGACCAAAGGGTTATTTTTTAAAAATAATCAGTTTCATAATTTATGTATATTAATTGAGTCAGTACCCTTCCTGCTTCTGAAAAAAATTGATGGGAAGATAATCTGAAGTCTTAAAGAGGAGATAGGTGTCCAAATGTACAAGCATGTCTGAAATTTTATGTACGTAACTTGGTGTCCACAGTGACTGTTTTTTAAATCAATAAGCTATTCTTTTCTGGTGAATCCTTTTTGAAGTATATAAACACTAGTTTGCATGTTTTATTGCATGACTTATTTCTGCCTTATTCCATTATAATTAGAAAATATATCCAAGATTACCAATGGACACCGTTACTTACATAAGCACTAAACAAGTAACATGTTACTAGAATTTAACAAGTTGTTAAAATATGAAAATAATGTAATCAAAAAGGTATGATGAAATCATGTTTAATTTTTTATTAAATGGAATTTATTTAAAAAGTCACAATTTTTATTTATAGTTTCAAAAAAGGAGAAATTATGTAAGTCACATGGACACCTAACTCCGAATCAGGCTTTAAAAACGAACAAAAAAAATAACAAGACAATCGAACACTTGTCTTTAATACTTTTAATATTTCATTTCAAAGCTTAATAATAGACTAGTTTTCAAAGAGAATTAATGCAGACAAGTAAATTGTCAGATGGATTGCTAAATATCCTGGGTCTTCTATTTTGAGTCTTGGATCTTTGTGTCATTGTTACGAACATAATTCAGTCATTTCTTGTAAATCTGAAAGAAAAAAATATATAAAAAACAAAATATAACATGATGTAATCAACACATATGCTGTTTGATTATATTTATTATATATCCTTGATAAAACCAGAAAGAAGGCAATTAAAGTACAAATTATGTCACTACTTCAAGTTTTCGTGTCTCTGTTATGAACGTAATTGCGTAAATGATATGGCAATATTAAAACAAATATTCAAAAAGTATTCATCCTTTGATAAGAGCAGAACAAAACTAACAAATATAGAATAAAATATAGTACAATATAACTTTATCATTAATAGATTATAAATAATGCAAAAACACATGTTCGTAACAAAAGACGCGAATCAAAAGTCAAATGTTAAACCAAAAGTACTCGACTCGGACAAATTTATGCATTTTGTATGGTCATAAGCAACATATTTCAGTTTCTGATTAATGGCTACATGGTATAGAGATACAATGACTGTATTTATGTGTTAAAAATTCACTAAAATTGATACAATATGAAAATACTTACCGAATCTATTATGTACGTAACTTCTGTCTTCCACGTGGACACAATGAGCATCGCCATGTTTTTTTGCAGACAGCTGCGCAACCTTTCTACTTTCGTTTTCAATTTATAATTATACCACTGCTACGGACTTCCTGAGCCAAACTTATGATTCATTGGCTGTTATTTTAGCAATCATACTGAAAGCTATTATGTTCGTAACGGTCAAGACACCAAACATTTTACAATCAGAGATCATTTTAAAATTACAAAAAGAACTGAGTTATGTTCATGAAGCATATTGTTAAAAATAATTTATCATACATACTCATTGATTAAACACAGAAATTGAACTTGACAAATTATTTAATGTTTGTAGAGAGGTGTTAAAAAGTTCAATGCATATGGACACCATGCGTTACGAACATAAACCACAAATTTTTAAGTTCAGAAAAAAATAATTAGGATAATTTTAGCATGTTTGACAAAATAAATATATTATTTCATTTATATGCTAAGATAATGTACACATATATCATGCCAAATGGTTTTATTTTTAAATAAAACAACATCTTTATGCCTATTCGAAAATTATGTCACATTTTCTGCAATTGAAATCCCGTAAATGCAATACAACAATGATCAATATTTTTTTATTCCTCAACTCATATCCATAAAACTATTTATACTATATCCTTACACAAGTATCCAATCATATCAATATCAATCTATCTGCTTCCACTTTATTTATTGGAAAATAAAGGAGAAAAGAAATATATTTTAAAAATTCACCAGTATTGAAGAATGAGTTATATACTTTCACTGCCATGTCAGGATGTCCCTTCGGGAAGATTTGTACTAACACAGTCTTAGCACACGATCGTCCATTAAAGTTCTGACCACACAACTGGGTGCACTTAGAGACCAGATCATTGTTGGGCTCCCCGCCATGCTCCTTCCCAGGTGTGCCATGTAATGACTCCTTGACTGCTGTACTCTGCACTTGACCTTTATTGCTTTCAACCATATGAAGAGCTGTTGCATGACGCTGACTGCCACAATCTGCACAGTGTACAGAGGCTTGGCAGTCTTTAGCAGCATGAGTTGTGGTCAAACAATACTTGAAACAGATGTTCTTGTCGCGTATGAACTTCTTTCGGTCTCTGAATGGTTTTTTTGAGGAATTCCCTACATTGGTTTAGAGAATTATTGGAGTGATGAATGGGACACTTCCGTAACTGCCCCTGCTCTGAGTCTCCCTGAATTTCTGTTTTCCTTGTGTACACTGTGACTGTTTGCGAATGTCAGTGAGTGGCTTGGTTGTTCTTGACGGAGAAGCATTCTCATTAGAAAATGGAAGGCCTGGATCATTTAACATCAAACTCATATCTTTGATGAAATCGCAAAACACATTAAAGGGTGGAAACCCTACATCGTGAGCTCTTTTATATCTGGTTGCTCTGTCGCTCCATTTTCCTTGAAGATGGGTAGGTTATTTGTGTACTATGGGGATGATGCCGGCTGAGGAATCATAATAACTCAGGAGTTGCATGTATTTAGGAATTTGTTTCACTGCTTCTATTTCCATCAAAATGTCATACAAGTCATACAATTTCTTGCTATCCTTCACTGTTATCTTAGGAAAGTTCCCAACTTTGGTCTTTAACGACATCTCAACCATCTCGGCGGCCCAATATCTTTCTTCTAACCTCTCCCATATTTTCGCTAAGGCTCTCGTGGGATTCCCTATGTTTGAGATTCTTATGCTTTGTGCGAACTTGGATGACTCTGGCCCTAACCATTTAACCAGTAGATCGGACTCTTCCAGTGGCGTTGCTTCCAATTCAGAGGTTACGGCTCTAAAGGAGGTTTTCCACAGGGAATAATTTTCAGATCGGTCGTTGAAGCTTAAGAATCTAGACATAAGTAGATCTTTTTTCAACAGAAACTTGGTCAACTCACCAGCCATCCCATGGTTTTGATAATTGCCCTGTGCAGGTTTGTTGACGAGTCTAGACGGTGTCAGTTCCGGCAAGAAAGAAGGTGCGTTCGGATTCATCGGTGTAGATTTATAATGTCTATGTTCTTGTACCGGAGGAGGAGGCGAGATGTCAACGTGACCTGGGATAGGCATACTAGTGAAACTAAACTGGCCTGGTAGAGGCCCCTTTGTAGGAACTTGGCCTGGCTGAGGCTTAAGTGATCCAATGTCTTCAGGCAATGCAGGCATGAGTTGGCTCGGAATATGCTCACTCGAGTGTAGTGTAAGATTCTGCTCGCGGACAAAGCTCTTTGTCCTTTCTTGTTGAATTTCACTTAGATCTCCAACGCTGGATCCTTCAGTCTCTTCGAGCACGGCATTCAGTTCTGCTTCTGCTACAGCTGCTTCTTTCTGGGCTGTGAAAACCAAGAGTTCATTTTGTAAGTTTGCTTCTAAGTCGACAAATTTAAGTTTGGCCTTTGCTGCCTCAGCCTTTGCCCTTTGTTGCATTATCAAGCCAGAAGACGACAAGGAACTGAAAACGCTTGAGCTGTGCTTGGAACGTCGAGAATTTGCTGCTGAGCTTGGAGCCTTTACTTTGGAAGTCTTCAATAGGTGTGCTCTAGGATCTGTTGACATTGGGTTCAATTTTGGGATAAACACTAGGTTTGGGTTCATATTGTGAGATAGCAAATTCTAGGTTTTCTGGATGCATTTCTTTAGTCTTTGATATCGATTTCTGAATGTGTTGAAGTAAGATTTCGGTTTTTGTAATAGCAGTTTCCCTGATGAAACGCTCGGTTGAGGCTTGCATAAGTGTTTCCTCAGTGTTTGCTCTTTTACGAAACTCTGTTAAATCCTGTGAAATCCTCGAGTACTTTGATAAGGCTGACTCAGTTCTCTTTAGACATTGGTCAAGAATTGTCAAGTCACTGTGGTCTTGCAGCTCTTGAAATATCAGTGTTTCTTCTTCTATCATGTGTTCCACTTCCCTTAAAGTTCTCTCATATTTTCTTACTTGGGCTGTGTGATTTTCCTGTGCTCTTTCTGTGAGAACTCGTGTCCTCTTTCCTGTCCCCTCGCTCTGGACATCCTCGGAATTCTGCATCTTGAAAGCTGTCGATCTCATTTTCTTACTATGCTGCCCCCGTATTTACCACAAAACACTCGGCAGCTAGTTTACGGTCTTCATTTTAGCATAAGTTCGCCGTAAGAACTACAATAAACAAAACACTAATAAGTTCTTACATTCTCACCCATTCTTACATTCTCACATACACTAACACACACATACTCAGTCATTAATTAAAGTCACGAGATACAGAGTTATAAACTATAGAAAGTACCAAAACAAAGGTTGAAGAAATTCGAACTGTCCATGAATACAGGCTTTAAAAGAGTCAACATGCTAAAATATCACCTATCAATATGCCTAACTTTAACAAACAATATGATAATACAATTACAACGAGGTGCTTGACCAACTTTCTCAGCGATCATGTTCACATTCACATGGTAGATGCATTCCTTGCGCCTTTTTCACACAACGAACGATAACTCTCACACAGGATGCAGAAGTACAAAATTAGATAACTCGTTCCACTACAAGGAGTATTAATATCAGTGTTCACTATTGCAAACAATGATGTATCATCCGCGAATAATCGAATTTCATTATGTATGCCTTCATTTATATCATTAATGTATAATAAATTAACAATGGAACTAGCACAGACCCCTGGGGTACTCCTGCATCAACAGTTTTAAGGTTGAGGAAAAGCCTTCTACGTTTACTTTTTGTTGCCTGTCAGTAAGGTAGTCTTTAATCCATCCCAAAATATTATTTTTGAAGCCTAAGTTTTTAAGTTTAAAGATAAGTCCTTTATGCCAGACCCTGTCAAAGGCCTTTGAAATATCACAGAATATAAATCTTAAGTCTCGGCCTTTATCAAGATTTGACATAATTTTATATATTTCGACTAGTTGGTTTATTGTAGAGTCACCTGGTTGGAAGCCAGATTGATTTTTTCATATCAATTCGTAGCCTTATATATAATTGTACATATACTTTGAACATGATTTTACATATTGTACATATACTTTGAATATGATTTGAACAAACGAATCTACATACCTGTGGATGGTTCTTCAATAGTTTCATCTTTCCTGGCCCAGTGGTTTTTGAGAATATGTTTGAAAAATGCCATTTATTTTTCATAATTATCTCCACTTGGAAGAGGGCGTGGCGCTTCATTTGAACAAATTTGAATCCCTAAGGATACTTTTGGGCAAGTTTGCTTGAAATTGGCCCAGTGGTTCCTGAGAAGATGAAACTGTGAAAAGTTAACATCAACATCGACAGACAACGTAAAAATTTTGATCGTAAAAGCTCACTTGAGCCTTCGGTGAGCTAAAGAGCTGAGAAGATACAGGTAGCTAATTTCTTCTGGAATCCTTGCTGAAATTTTGTGTTGAAGTCAAAATTCTTTCGTTTTTGGTTCTTAGGGTATCTATTCTACTAGGTGTAGTCTTACGGAACCCTAGGTCTGTGCATCAGCTTATTATTGTCCTTCTGTTTGGGTTTCCGCAGATTTCTCACACCACATTGATTAAAGCTTACATACATTTCCATCAGCCTGATGGCATCAGGGAGGCTGGCTGTTTCTAAATTTCCTTACCTGGTCTAAACCTGAGAAAAGGAATGCTTTACCTCTCTGTATGTGTTTTAAAGCTCTTGCTTTTACGTGTTGCATGCATCATTATCCGTTCTGTAAGCTGGTCATATGTTGATCCTTTCGTCTGACAATTTTGCAGGAGGTGTAAATTCTTCTGCCGTTTCCTTTTTGGTCTCCGCAATGCGGAATAGTTTCAGAAAATTTATGTTGGGTTTCCGTATGCTGAAACGCAAGGGTATTTCTTCAAGGTTTTCGATAGCCAACTTTACTTTCTACTATTAAAGTATAAAAATACTATTTTCTTTAGGTTTCAGTTTCCGGATCTCGATTCCTTATGTTTTCCACTATGCTGAAACCACAATGAATTTCATTCTTTTTTTAAGAAATGAAAAAAACAACAACTTACTTTACCTTTATGTTTATTTAAATATTTTAAAAAATTAACGAAATCAAACATTTCAGAAAAAGTTTACGACCTGTGTCCGCTATGTATAAACTTCCAAGTAAGAATATCGATATCAAGTCAGAAATGACATTGTGTCAGTTGGATTGTACAGGTACTGGCAAGAGGTGTATTTATTTTGGGCATTTTAGGAGTTATAATAAATTTCTTTCATTTACGCTCTGTTTGTCTCGGAGTTGTTACTACTTGTATATTTATCTACGGTTATTCGTCGAACCCGTTTCATTAGTCTGGTAAGATATTTTTAGGTCACATGAGTCACTTCGTCCGTTGTCGTGCGTCGTGTGTTAACATTTGAACATTTTCAGCTTCTTCTCTGAAACCACTGAACCAATTTCAACCAAATTTAGTATACAACATCTATGGGTGAAGGGGAACAAAAATTGTGAATTTCATCGTCCCCGCCCCCCTGGGGCCTGAGGGGTGGGGCCAAAACCACTAAAATTATTGCAATATTTAAAAATCTTCTTTTCTCCTGTATATGAAGCAGGAAACTGTTGGCATGAATGTAATGAGCATTGAGTCCTTTACCAAAATTGTGAAATTCATAGTCCCATGGTCAGGGGTGCTAGTGCTAGGGCGGGGCTATATAGAGAATATAGTGAAAATGCATTATTTCTGTGAAAATCTTCTCAGCTCCTTGGTATTAAGTAAACTTACTAAATATATAGTTTTGATAAGCAACAGTGTCTCTTCCAGTTTTGTGAATTTTATGGCCCCAGGGTCAGGTGTTCTGGTGTTAGGGCAGGGCTCTATTGATTATATAGTGAAAATGCATTAATTCTTTGAAAATATTCTCTGCTTTTGGGTATTAAATAAACTAACTAAGCAAATTAATTCTTTGAAAATATTCTCTGCTTTTGGGTATTAAATAAACTTACTAACTAAACTAACTAAGCACATAGTTATGATAAGCAAGAGTGCATTTTTCAAAATTGTGAATTTTATGGCCCCAGGGTCAGGTCAGGAGTTCTGGTGTTAGAGCGGGGCTCTATTGATTATATAGTGAAAATGCATTAATTAGTTGAAAATTTTCTTCCCTGCTTCTGGGTTTTAAATATACTAAGTACATAGCTATGATGAGCAAGAATGCCTTTTTCAAAATTGTGAATTTTATGGCCCCAGGGTTAGGGTTCTGGTTTTAGGGCAGAGCTTTATTGATTATATAGTAAAGATACACATATTCTTTGAAAATATTTTCCTTTGCTTCTGGGTTTTATGCCAATGATCCAAGTATATATATACTCACCGTCAATGAAAACACAACACTCTAATTTTAGGGTGAAATGTATATACGGGTTATAACTACGTACCAAAAAAGTAAGGACATCTTTTTACTTTGCCAAATCAGTTAATTAACGGTTGAATGAATTTCTTTCCTCTACCGGAAGTTGCTTTTTAGACCTCTTAACAGAAATCAAATTTTTACTTTTTTGATAAAATATTTTTGAAATGAATCAAATCAAAATAAAATATTTGAGGTTTTTAATGTTTTCAAGCTGTTTATCATAAGTAATGTACTAAAATCCCGGGGGAAAAATCCTTATTTCTTTACCGGATGTGATGCCTATATTTCCTCAAAATGACTGGTTTTCATCGCTAATGCTGGAGATTCTCAAAATAAAGAAAAAAAGAGCTGCAGATGCAAATGTACAATATTTAACCACTCATCAGGCTCATGTGTTTCAATGGCATAAATAACAGTTTCTTGACCGGAAGACCAAGAGTTACTATACTACGCCAAGTTAGAGAAAATTCGACCACAGTATCTGAACAACAGGCAATTAAAAATACCAAAGAATATTTATTTCGCTCAGATAAAGACATTAATAAACCTAATGCATGGTAGAAATCGGACTGCGTACATTTATGTTGTACGTGGCGGAAGAGCATGTTTTGATTAAATTGTTGGAATGGGGGGGGTATTTAAATGTTATCTGTTCAGGGGGCTAAAAAACCAACTTTCGGTAATGGAATGAAAACCATTCAACCATTAAATAACTGATTTGGCAAAGTAAAAGATGTCCTAACTTGTTTGGTACATAGTTATATCCCGTATGTAATTTTTCACCCTAAAAGTAGAGTGTTGCGTTGTCATTGACGGTATATTTCTGAGTTATATTTCTGATGAAGAAAGATGCATCTAGCAAATTGATTTTAATGCCCCCTGGGTCAGAGTTGGGGGAAGGCGGTGTGTTACATAGTCTGAAAATAAATTAATGCTTTTGCAATTTGCTCTTTGGTGTTAATCAACCATTTTATGATAAAATTTGCAAAATTTTGAAATATGTGGCCATTGAGTCAGTGGTTCCTTTGGGTTGATGTGCACAACTGGGTATAAAGTGGAAGTACATTTTCTCTTTGTTACTCTGATCTTCCTCTGGGTATAAAGTAAATAGAGTTAGCATGCTAAGTTAATAATTATGATAAGCAATGGTGCCTCTTTCCAAATTGTGAATTTCATGGCGTCTGGTTTTAAACACGAACCAAATTTAATTGTTTGAAAGTTGTTACACAATTCTCAGATGACTTATAAGACCCGTGGTCCTCTTGTTAGACAGTCTATAGGACATTGCGTCCAACAGATTTTTACCTGTTTCGCCAACTCTGGGCATTTGCTTTATTGTACTTCAAATAGAAAATAGTTTTTTGATATTCACAATTCAAAGGTATAGAAAGATTGGTACAAATATCTCCAATAGTGTGTGCATCTTTTGATTCATTCAAACCAAAATGATACTATTTAAGAAATGAGCAACGTTATTTAGTGAACACTAAATAATCGTTGTTTATTACTTATATTTGCATTCTTTGATGGTGTCAAGTATATCAGAGGAAATCCTGGTTTACACGAGGATGTGGCTTGTTGTCTTCAGTAAAGAAAAACACACGACTTTAAAATTCGTATACCTTTTCATTGCACCTTTTCTCTAAGAAATCACAAACAATTTATTAAGTATTAGCCTCTTTTAAAACACAGTTGTCAGATACAAGCTGTGCCGTCCTCACATTCTCTTAATTTTTGTTTTGATGCAGATGTGACATCATCGATCAACGTTAATGAAATCCTCTGACAAAAATCAATACTGCATGTAATTTAACCTTATGATAAAAAAGAGATTGCTGTAATAACATTATAACTCCAGAATGCTATATGATTTTTTTAAAAAAAATTTTCTATTTGTTTTTAAGAGTTGAAATCTTTCTTGAATTTTGCTTTTTATGAATGTTTTATCACCCAAGTGTAAAGAGTTCCTTGTATAAATATGTATAAACATGCAAAAATACGATAAGAAAAAAAATATGGCAGTTCTCTTCAATTTTTAAAAAGTTTTATTATACAATTTAATAAATACATTGACCAAAATTAAATTTTTAAAGATATAAATCAACAATTTTAAATTGTTTTAAATTTCTTTTTTTCCCTAAAATATTATTGAAAACTTGTATTTATTCCGTCTACGAAACATTTCTTATATATACTTCTCAACACGCTTTAGAAGAGTAGTAGAGCTAACACTACACGAATGTGAAAGAGCAATTGCATTCATAGGGCCATCCTTAAAAATTTTCTTTTTTGCAGTAACGCGCCTCATGATTTTAGGTGTGAGTAGGTAGGTAATTTTTTTTTTTTTGAAGACAAAATGTCGGAAATAAATTTCAATTATATAGAGGTATTAATAAATTATCTCTTAGATTTCACCTTAAAAATCAAACAAGAAAGTTAAAGCATTCTAAATGAATTCAATATTTTATTGCTCAAATATCAGAACACATCAGTTCTTTTTAGGCAAACAACAAATGTGATTTTTCCCCAAGAGATTTACATTCCGATCTCGAAAACATCAGACGATGTATCTGTAAGGTGGAACTGACACACAATATTTTGGACTAGTAATTTAGATGTTTTTCCTTTCAAATTCACTGTAACTGACAGAACTATAGAGTCAACATTTCCCTCAACCTTCTTGGGCACAATCTCTTAATTTGTAGATCACGATGACATTTTAATAGTACTGAGGCGTAAAAGAATATGAATCAGATAAAAACGGCATAGGTGCAATGGAGACGTAAAAAATATCAGTTGGATAAAAAAGGAAAATGGATATGTAAAAAAAAGAAAGATTTTTGAACCAATAAAAAAATCCAGTCGGGTGGATTTTGGTGAGTCGGTCGCGTTACCGCAAAAAAATATTTTTTTAAGGATGGCCTAGGAGGAGCAGTTGCGTCTATAATGCAATGAATGCAGTTAATGACTACATGTTCATAGAGGGTGAGAGCGGTGGATATGCAAATATTAATGTATATTTGAGCATTCTTCATTGAACATGCCTAAAATTTAAGCAAGTCACCTACCGGTACTTAAGCTTCAAGAGTTTTTTTTTTACACCTGCTTAATATGGCTATTTTTTTCATTGACTTCTACGATCAAACTTCATATCTTATTTCAGACATCCCTCCTAGCTGAAGTCGTTAATCTTGCGGAAGAGATCGTCATAGAAAATCATTCCAGAAAGAAAATTTTGAAAAAAAAGACTACCTGCTTACTGACAACACTGATAGCATAAAATTAACAGCCTGGGAGGAGCATACGAAACAGATGGAACTCGGGAAAACGTATGTTTTCAATAACGTCACAGTTAGAATTTGGGATGATGTCAAGTTTATAACGACGTCTGTCGACACTTGTATTACACCAGAAAAAGACTTCGGTCCTATGGCAAATGTCGAAAACTTCGATGACAAGAAAGAAAAATGCAGTTACCTCCGTCACTTGTGAAGAAAAAACCAGCTGCCCTCTTATCAATGTTTCAGTAGAAATCAATGAAGATCTTCCGACATTCAAATGTTTCAAGTGTTTTATGCGACAAAAAACTGTAAATCTGAAAAGGACATTAATATGCGAAGTCTGTGTAGAGGGGTCAAAAAAAAAATAATCAGTCCCAACTTCACTTCTGAAAGAAAATATCACAAAATCTTGCTCCACGGTTGATTCTTATGAGGATGCCCTCCTTGCAGAAAATATTACGCTAGAGGTTCATGGAAATTCTGTTTCCAACATTACAAATACTTAGAAACAAAAGGATGAAGACAACTACACGGTGTAGAAGAAACACATTTTTGTTGTTTTTTTTGTTAGTATGCATATTTTATTTTAGAATTGATGAGAAACCTTCATCTACAATTTTCCTGTCAGAGAATAGAGATTCATTATACATTAACTTTGAACTTTTGTTGAATTTCAACTATTGTGTATATGCATGTACAT
>NW_026934203.1:0-11227 GCF_032062105.1 Saccostrea cuccullata | reverse complement strand
GGGATCTTTTTCGTTTTCGAGTTATTCGCAAAAGAAATATTTAGGGGCCAACCCTTCAACTCCCTAATGGGGACGATTAGCGAAAAATGAAAGGTTGCATATTGTTCACAACATTATTTTGAACATCTTTTGTTCAATATTACTTATCAAAATATTTCTCACTTTCGAGATATAAAGCGTCAAAGATTTGGCATTTTTAGCCCCTTGTGGCCCCTAATTATGTACCATACGTCATAAAAATTATGATATATAGCTGTAGATTGTTGAGATAAACATTTTTGCTTCAGTATTATATTACAAAATATTAACTGATAAAGAGTTATCGATTAAAGACTTTTGGCCCCTTTCTGCTCCTAATGTGATGAGTCAGCATTTTTTTCTTGATATCATTTGAAAGATCTTGTTGTTCTGCACAAATGATGTTCAGTATGTTCTTACAAAATATTTATACTTTAAAAGATATGATGCAAAATGTCTCCAAAAATCACTCGTGATTCGTGTCCTAAATTTTGACCCCTACCGAGCTTCCATACTAGGTACTTCCGGAAACTATCCAAACTCCCAGTAACATGGAGACATGTCCTCTATCATCACTGAAAATTTCAGCGCTCTAGCTCAAGCCGTTTTCGAGAAAATGAACGGACAAGGAGGTCCTCTGAATTTTGATAAAAGGGCGATAACTCTAGACCGGAAGTGATTTTCACAAAATCCTTCAGCCGGTATAAACTTCAGATTATCCGGCAACATCCCTGAAAATTTGAAGCAAATCCATCCAACCATCTCTGAAAAATCTTCTGCACAAAATTTGTGCAGAAAAAAAGAATAATAATAATAATAATAATAATAATAAAAAAAGAAAAGTGAAAAAGAAACATAAGAATAATAGACGGGCCTTCCGCTGAAGACGGAAGACCCTAATAATAAGAAAAGTGAAAAAGAAACATAAGAATAATAGAAGGGTCTTCCGCTGAAGACGGAAGACCCTAATAATAATAGGGAAAAAGAAACCGAACGAAAACAATAAGGTCTTCCGTTGGAAACGGAAGACCTTAATAATAGGGAAAAAGAAACCGAACGAAAACAATAAGGTCTTCCGTTGGAAACGGAAGACCTTAATAATAATAATGTTATGGCTATATTAAATATATTGGTCATATCAGGCATTGCACGGGCACGCACGAGCAATAATGTGCTATAACACCTTTAATCTTTTTTGCACTCATAATATTTCTTCATAACCTCAAAGCATTTATCAAACCAAACAAAAGATACATCTTTATCAAATAGATGTTTATAGGTCATTATATGCACTGTACGTGTGCATGCATATAATGTATGTATGTTGCCAAAGTCATCTCTCATACATATATATTATTCAAAAGTAATTATAGATTTTTAACTAAGGATCAATTTATTGTAGGCAAGCTTTGTAGTCTTAGGACTTAAAGATGGAACAGATTTAAACACACCAGAAGTGATTTCTTTGAGTGTGGGTCTCCCTTTTTCAGTCTGTTGGAACATTTTTGCCTATATCATTGTAAGTATAATGACCCTTCAATCAATTATGTAGAATGCTTAAGGTTCATAAACCCTCTGCTCACTCATATGAAATTTTTCTTTAACTTTTATGATTTTCCAAAGGAAATGTATATGCTGAATAAAATACAAACAATTATAGCATGGCTTGCGGGGCAAAATTTGACAAAAAAGGCACTTAAACTTGACAAATTTATAAAGGAATAATATACATCTGTGTCATTAAGAGTTATCTCTCTTATCAGAGTATCAATGTACCTTAATCTTAAATTCAGAAAACGTAAAGTATAATTTAGGTTAACAAAATAATGAACTATAAGGACACATTCTTTTTTTTTTTTCAAAAATGTCGTTTTATGGTTACTAATATATATCATAATCGTGATACATGTTTGCTTTCTTCCCTGCATTTTGGTTAAAAGTAGCAAATGATCAAATAATGACTTGATGAGTTTGTTTTCACTCTTAATCTTTCTGAAGTTATGCATTTTTAACTTACACATTACACGTTATTTATATATTGTGCAAAAATGAAGATTTCTAGATTCGGAAATTTTGAAAGGATTACTAGATTCGGAAATTTTGAAAGGATTAATATTTTAAATTTAGATTTAGATTTTGTTGTGAATCGTAATCGTAAATATAATGCACTCAATGGATTGTAGTATGAAAATACCAGTAGTTTTATTTTAGAACAGACAATTTTCATGTCACGTGTGCTTTAACTTGTGTTATATATATCCGAGGACAAGGACAGTTTTATTTAATCATTTAAGTTTATTTAAAAATAAGCAAACATTATAAAGCGATATTTGAGAGTAGCAACAAGAACAATAATTTCAAAGTTGTAGATAAAGTCAAGAAGTCATGCTAAGATAGTACATGTGAGATCAATATCATATATAGCTTCTTCCATATAAGTGTTTTCATAATTTTGAAAATGCCTTAATTCAACAGCTGAGAAAAGAATGGAAAAAAAACAGCCCGCATTTTTGTTTTCATTGATCTGGTTAAGCCTTGCTTTTACGGTTACCAAATTTGGAAGGTGCGTATTTCTTTTATTTATATCAGTTTATGTTATATGAAACAAATTGAAATAACGAACAGTATTCAAGATAAAAAAAAATCCATGAAAATAGAAATAGGAGCAGATCAATCATAGACCTCCGAAACATCAGAGGTGGGATCAGGTGCCAAGGATGAGTGAGCAACCCCTGCCAACCGGTCACACCCGCCGTGTGCTCCTTGTCATGATCGGGAAATATGGAAAAATCCGTTGTCAATTCATTTATAAATAATGGATTAACAAGAAGAAGGTATGGTTTTAGCTTTATTGCCCCATAAAAATGTAATGACATCAAAAAGTTTTGAAACTTGCTTAAATATTAGTTAAATAATTGACTCTGATAAATCAAGAAAGAATATGGCATAAATGTTTACCATTCTGCAAATATGGCGTTATTAATGTGAAGCATTTCTCTATTTTCAATAGAAAACGCCTCAAAATGGCACATTTCCAGGGTGATTTTCCTTTTAGAAAACAGTGTCCACAGCCGTCGCCCACGCTAATTTTTTGATATTTTGTGCAAAATTCAATAAAAAATCACATCTCAAGATCTTTGTGGGCGATGCCTGTGGACAGTGTTATCTGAAAGAAAATTCCATTGAAAATTGTTGTCTTCTGCAACTTTTTAAGAAAATACCGGAAAATGCACATAATTAGCATTTAAAAACACATGTGAAAAACATGACTTGTATAATTTTTCTGCATCGAATTTTCAATTATTTAAAAAGCATGAGTTTTCAACTTTTACACCAGTTTCATTTTTTAGAAAATCACAGTGCAAAATTTGTATGGAAACCATACCTTCTTCTTAGTATGGGAAACTCCATGAAGCATTTGACTCAATGATACATTGTATTTGCTGACAACGTCATTGTATCGACTATACAAAATTACGAAATGTTGAATTTAAATGAGATTGCTGGTATTATTGTTTCATCAACTTGTTTGTCAATTATTTGCCTCGTTCTAGAAATTGTAAAGCATGCTTATGCGTATCGATCCAACTGAAATACCCCAGTATAAAAAACTACATATGCAAATGATGAAGGTGCATTGCTGCATAAATAAGGGAAGATAACGATTGAATAGTTAAACTTATCCCGTTTATCGTAGACCTTGGTTGTTAGATTACTATTAACGTCCATTTCAACTAATTATAAAATATCCAAGTATAAATCAAATGTGTCAGACTCTGTGGAATCTTTTTTCTTAAGCTTACCACGATATATCGTATGAAAATAAGAATGGAAATTACAATTGTTAGTTGACAAAACTTCGTCGCTATACATATATATAAATGTCAAGTTAAAGTCCACAGCAAGTGCATATGATAAAATACTTAATTCCACCTCTCTATTGTTGTTTTCATACAGGAAGCAACAAGGATAAAGGATGCACAAACCAGTGACGATAGAGCAATCATAATTATAACAATGGTTGCAGGTGTGTGTTGTTTTTACGTTTAATTTTTAGTGAGATTGATCACTGTTCCCCATTTTTAGCTCTACTGGTCAGAGACCAGAAGAGCTTATGCGATAGTAATGCGTCCGTCGTCCATCCGTCTGTCTGTCCGTCTGTCTGTCTGTCTGTCTGTAAACAATCTTTCAAAATGCTACTCCTCCTACAGTTTTGGTCTGATTTCAATATAACTTGGCACACAAGTAGACTACACTAAGATACATAATTCTGTGTATCGGTTTTTTATTTCTATTAACGGTGTTGCCGTTGTTACTAAAAATAGAAATTTCTGTGAAATTCTTTCAAAATACTACTCCTTCTACAGTTTTGGTCTGATTTCAATATAACTTAGCGCACAAGAAGACCACACTAAGATACATAATTCTGTGTATCGATTTTTGATTTTGATGAACGGTGTTGCCGTTGTTGCTAAAAATAGAAATTTCTGTGAAATTCTTTCAAAATGCTACTTCTCCAACAGTTTTGGTCTGATTTCAATATAACTTGGCACACAAGTAGACTACACTAAGATACATAATTCTGTGTATCGGTTTTTGAATTCGATGAATGGTGTTGCCGTTGTTACTAAAAATAGATATTTCTATGAAATTCTTTAAAAATGCTACTCCTCCTACAGTTTTGGTCTGATTTCAATATAACTTGGCATACAAGTAGACTACACTAAGATACATATTTCTGTATATCAGTTTTGATTTCGATGAACGGTGTTGCCGTTGTTATCAAAAATAGAAATTTCTGTGAAATTGTTTCAAAATGCTACTCCTCCTACAGTTTTGGTCTGATTTCAATACAACTTGGCACACAAGTAGACTACGCTAAGATACATAATTCTATATATCGGTTTTTGATTTCGATGAACGGTGTTGCCATGGTAACTAAAAATAGAAATTTCTGTTAAAAACTCTCAAAATGCTACTCCTCCTGCAGTTTAAGTCTGATTATAATATAATGTGGCATGCAAGTAGACTATACTAAGAACATAAAGAGACTTAATCAAGGATCATTATTCTTTTTATTGCTGTGGTAAAGTTTCAATTCCCAACTGCTTAAGAACTTTTCCCTTCCATTGCTATAAGAACAAACCAGTAGAGCTTCAGTCTCGACAGAGACTTCTGGTTTGCATTTTAAGTTTAGGCAATGTACAATTATTTCAAATAAACTCAATTAAGTTAAAAGTTCTCACATATTGTCGAGTTAATAAAGTGATTACAAAAAACAAAAGACACTCTTTAAAATATTTCTAAAATTTTATAAAGGGTCAAATTTGGAGATAACAAACTGTATCAAGGTCAAAAAGTAAATTAAAAAATACATTGTACCAATCGAGAAGAGAAAACAAAGACCTTTCAAACATCAGAGATGGGATCAGGTGACATGGAAGAGGGAGCATCCCCGCCGTGTGCTCCTTGTCATGATTGGGAAATAACAGAAGAAAGTGTTTAGAAAAAGGTTTAACAACAAAATGAAAACATCTATTTGTTTTTGATATCCTTATAAGGAGATATATGCAAATCTGTAAATAAATCCTTGGATTTAATTTTTAAAAGTATATAGATAATAGATATGATGAAATAAGATATGTAACGTATGAAAATTTATTTTTGTTGCTTCCAAAAGCTTCTAGTTTTCATGATTACTGTATATCTAATGTAAGAATTTAATAAAGCCAGATAAGGAAAAGAATACAGAGTTATGCCAGATTACGGAACTTTGATATTTTAGGAGGAAAAAAAGCAATAAGGCTATTAAGATCAACAAACCTATTAAAATAAAAGAAAAAAAATCTATTCTAGGTGTACTAGGGATAGTTATTTGGATGTTGGTCATGAAGCAACTGAGAACAGTATACAAAAATTTTGATAAAGGATTTCGAGAAAAAGGTAGGTATGGTAAAGCATTTTTCATGTAATTTGCCATCTTTAATTTTTTTAAATTACCTAAATCCTTAGAAATGGAAAATAAGAGTGGCCCAGGGGCCACATCGCTCATCGAGCAAATCTGCTAGGAATAAGAACACATTAGACCTGAATTGAAAAGTTTACTGAGGGTGGAGTGGGGTGGGGGGTCTTGAATTTTAATGCTACTTGAGAAAACCTCTATATCAATATAGCACATAATTTTGATGTTCTTGAGAAAAGATTATTAAAGATTTTTTTTACAGTTTGTTTGTATATACACATGTATTACTTCTTAATAATTTGAATTTGATTCCCCATTTTCCCTTCCTAGATACCAAGAGGTCATGATTTAAACAAATTTAAATCTTCAATGCATGAGGATGTTTGTATGTCAATATGACTAAACATAGATTTTCTGTTCTTTCTATTTTTCCCTTTATTTTAATATGTAAAACATTGATATACCATTGAGACCTTATACTCTTTGAGTTTTATCTTTCCTGTCTCAATGGTTCTTGAGAAGATTTTTAAAGAATTTTCCTATATATCCCTATGTCAAACTTAGTCCTATTCCACGGGGTCATGATTTGAAACAGCTTGTATCTACACTACCTGACGATGATTCCACATGAGTTTCATCTTTCATGGCCCTTCATTTAAACAAACTTGGATCCTCTTTACCTAAGGATACTTTGTAGCCAGTTTGGTTGAATTTGACCCAGTGGTTCTTGAGAACAAGATGGAGATGTGAAAATTTTAATGTACAACGACAACAGCAACAACACTAACGACGAGACAACGACGACAGACAAAGGACAAAGTTTGATTAGAAAAGCTCACTAGAGCATTCGGCTCAGGTGGAATAAAAATGAGGATACAAACAGTGAAGGAATTCATGTCTAATGTATTGATTAGGTAATTCTTTCGTCAGATTCAGTATGTAAAAACGAACGATTTCAAATACCACAATTGAAATATAATTTTATCTAAATAAATTGACTTTACATGCTAAATTCCGAATTGCATTATAAATATGGTATAATGATTGCTTAGCAATTGTTGGAATGCTCTTTGAAAGTTTAAAATAAGGAATAAAATTGATTTTAAAATCAAAGTCGATCAATATGTTTTCTTGATACTGATGTTCGATGTCTTTTTTATATCATTGGGCCATATAATTGATTAATTTTAATTACAGACCCATTGGTTAAAATACACATTCTTTTTAGTCTATGAGAAGACATCCAGCGAAAACACTAGTCTTATCACAGGTAGAAGGAAAGGCCAGGGCGGATCCCTGTAGTCCATGATCTAAATGCCTCCAGGAATAAAATTGAATTTTTGAGGAGAGTTTCTCACTACTTATGGAAGTAAAAAGTTAATTTTTTATAATATAAAAACGTCTAAGTTGTTTTATTTATTATGACTGTGGGCAGATTTAAATATATTAATAAAGTTTTACATTTTAAGTACATGATTCTTGATAGTTTAACGATGTCATTGATAACAAAAGTTAAGCAGGTTTGCTTGCGCAGGTGGGTTGTCTTGGTGAACAAATTTTCTGGCTTAATTATTGGCTAAGACTTTTCATTGGCTATAATCATAATGAACTATCAAATCAGATCATTTCTTTTGTAGTAAAAGCAAGCCAAATCTAAAATCATATTATTGCTGATCCGGCGATTCCTGATTTTAGACTACCACCTCGTACAATTATATGTTAATAATTTTAGTTTTTCTAAGTAAATAAGGGTCTAAGAATATAAGTAGTAGAGTTTAATATGTATTATCCCTCATATGTATGGATAGAATATGGATCAGAAAAATAATATGTATATTGTATTATGCACATATATGTACTGATATACTATTATAAAATCAGCTTTTTGATATCTGAATAAATATAGAAACTACCATTTTCATCTTTAGTTAATATCTCTGGACATATAACTAATAGGATAATTTGTTTTTTTTGCAGAGCAAATCTAGAGGATTTTTTTAGTCATTTACATGTACATGTAAGGAAAAAAACCCAGATATCTATAAATGTTAATATAATATAATACTGTTCTTTATCTCCATATGTTTCATACTTATCTGTCTTTTTCAGTAACACAATCTTGGGTATTTCATATATTATACGGTCTACGTTAATATGAAAAAAAAATTTCTTATTTCCCATTGTTTTAACAAAGTAAATAAAATGAAAATAAAGCATGTCAACATGTGTCCAACAAGTGTACTCCTATCTTAAGTATGTTGTAGTTATTGTTGAGATTGTTGCTACTTTAATGTTTAAACATAATTAAATTTTAGAAATGGGAGTCGGGATTTAACTTTCTTTCATCTTTACGTTATAATTTTGTTCAAACTCTCTAATTATTCTTAATACTATATTGTGTATAAACCAGAAGTCTCTGTCAAGACTGTAGCTCTAATGGTTTGTACTTATAATAACAAAAGAGAAAAGTAGCAGTAAAGACTTAAAACTTTACAAAAGCAATAAATAGAATAATGATCCTTGATTAAGTCTCTTTTTGAGGCAAGATTGCCATAAGAATACAACTGTAGGAGTAGCTTTTAATAAAATTTTACAGAATTTTCAATTTTAGATATCATGGCAACATCGATCGTTCATCGAAATTAAAAACACAAAACTGATAATTATGTATCTCAGCGTAGTCGACTTGCATGCCAGATTATATTATAATCAGACTAAAACTGTAGAAGTAGCATTTTGAATGTATTTCAAAAACTTTTCTATTTTTAGTTACCGGAAACACCGTTCATCGAAATCAAAAACTGATATACAGAACTATGTATCTTAGAGTAGTCTACTTATGTCCCAAGTTATATTAAAATCAGACTTAAAATGTGGGAGAAGTAGCATTTTGAGCCACGGCAACACCGTTCGTCGAAATCAAAAATTGATACACAGAATTATGTATCTAAGTGTAGTCTATGTACTTGTGCGCCAAGTTATATTGAAATCAGACTGTAGGAGACGTAGCATTTTGAATGTTTTTTTTCAAAGAATTTCTATTTTTAGTAACCACCGCAACACTTCATCGAAATCAAAAACCGAAATATAGAATTATGTATCTTAGCATAGTCTACATGTGTGCCAAGTAATATTAAAATCAGACTTAAACTGTAGGAGAAGTGGCATTTTGAATGATTTTCACAAAAAATTCTATTTAAATTAGTAACCATGGCAACACCGTTTGTCGAAATCAAAAACCGATACACAGAATTATGTATCGTAGTGTAGTCTATACTTGTGTGCCAAGTTATATTGAAATCAAACCAAAACCGTAGGAGGAGTAGCGTTTTGAAAAATTGTTTACAGACGGACAGACAGACAGACGGACGGACGACGGACGCATTACTATCGCATAAGCTCTTCTGGTCTCTGACCAGTAGAGCTAAAAACTACACAGCTATTTCTGGACTGGATATTTTTCACAATCACACCCTGTATAATATTTAAGATGTTGTTCTTAATTTAAGTTTACAACATATTTCTGCTGCAAGTTTTACGCCATTTTGAGAACAGCTGAAATTTTGACATCACTAATTATATCATCAGTTACTTCAATGTACATTAAAAATTTTCCAGACACTTTGCAATATCATGATTTTAATTCTATAACTTACCGACAGTGTTTTCGTATTTTTGATATGCTCGATATTCAGATTATGCCCTTCTAGATGTGTGACATATATTGTGAAACACCCTGTGCCCTTGTTATATGTCCTTAATCGTTTAAAACTTAAAAAGACAAGACTAAACGTGCGATGCTTTCAGTGAAACAAGAAGGATGACTGAACCGGGAATTGTTCCTGGGACCCCTGCATAACTAGTCGGATGCTCTACCACCTCCAGGTCAATGTACACGACCAAAACCGTTACATCCCCCTCCTTAATTAAATGGTCTTCGTCCTCAAAGACGCAACAAGGCTAAAAATTCTTATAATCCCCTGTCAGTTTTTTAACCTTTAATTCCAAGGATGGTCAACGACAAAAATCTGTAAGAAGCAGAGAGAAGATGTGTGGCTGCCCGTGAATCGAAATCGGAACCCTTACATCACTAGACAGGTTACTAACGACTGCCGATATCCTCGGCCCAAACCAATACATTCCTCCCTCATTAAATATTCTTCGCCCTTATAATGCACAATCGAAGTTAGCCTAAACCATTACATAGATAAACAGTAAACAATGTAAAGGATTTGATATGAATTATAAACGAAGAATGAATGTTTATAAATACAGACAATAGAGAACAACATTCAAATCTACACTGATCAGGAAATGTTCAATGTCATTGCGAAAGTAGTTAGTTCCACCAATGACATAATTTATACTTGTATTTTGAGGAAATGCGAGTCGAAATCTACAACCCTGTTTAAATAAATAATAATTCACTTACAATCTGCTGAAATTTTTGCGATTCTGTTTGTTTAACCTTGAAATAAAATATTGAGATCAGAAAAAATGAAAAAAAAAATCACTAAAATATATTTATCGTTTCATAACATCTATGAGGATATTGAGAAACTACATAAAAGTGGTGCTATAATGAAATCTAAAATACATATGTATTAAGATATGGATACAATTAACCTTCTTTTATATGTTAATTAAAACTGTATATTAATATACTTTTCCCTTCCGCTCAAAAAAGGAATATATCTTTATACAGACAACATAAGAAAAGACCCATATACAGACCAGCCAGAGAACGGGCTGGATACTCAGAGTCCCCATTTACACTGACACGATCTACAGTTGTTGTTGTCTTTTGCCATTTTGTAACCTCGCCAAAAGAGAGGGCATCGAAACACCGGGCAGCCTGAAATGAAGAAATTTTAATGTTTGAAACTTTTTAGATTAGTGTTTTAAAAATAAAAGTGAATATTCATAACAAGGTCCTTTATATTGAAATTCCGTTAATTTCATGAACGTTCCACGTCGTTTTTATCAAACTATTATAGAAAATTAAAAATCTGGAAAGAAAAATAACTCCATGTGGTTAAATAACACATGAATAACAAACCATATTCAACACCAAAACAGTCCATAATTGTATATTATGCACCGAAGCGTTAAGCGGTAATGTGGAGCACCAAATTACCAAGCAACACTATGTTTAGCGGGATATGACTCTTGTATACAAAGAAAAGAGATGTTAAACGATGAAAAACACAAACGCAAAGATGGGGAAAAAGGTTTTTAAAGAAAAAG